>NC_135555.1:23657724-23942724 GCF_964340395.1 Glandiceps talaboti | reverse complement strand
ATTAAACTTCGCCTGGACAAACTATTGAAAATCTCTCAATAACGAATACTCCATACCATGCATGTTTTGATCTTTCCACTGAATTCTGAATGATCTTCACTTGTATTGGTAATTTTACCTCCATTAGGGAGGGTTATATTTTAATGATGTCTGGAATGTTATGGTTTAGTGATGGCTGTGTGTGTGTGTGTGTGTGTGTGTGTGTGTGTGTGTATGTGTGTGTGTGTGTGTGTCCGTCCGTCCGTCTGAGATACAGATGCATAGTATATAAAGTTACCCATTAACTAAATTCACAATATAGAGACATAGTGTATAATGTATATTTAAAAGTCCTTATAGAGACACTGTATAAACTTACCTATTAGCTATGTTATAGTCATTATACAGAGACACAATGTATATACTTATCTATAAGCCATGGTCATTATATGTATAGACAGTGTATGTACTTATTAACTATAGTCAGTATATATAGACACAGTGTGTGTACTTATTAACTATAGTCATTATATAGACACTATATTTATTAACTATAGTCATTATATAGAGACACAATGTATATACTTATATATCAACTATAGTCATTACATATAGACACAGTGTATGTACTTATTAACTATAGTCATTATATATAGACACAGTGTATGTACTTATCTATCAACTATAGTCATTATATATAGACACTATATACTTATTAACTATAGTCATTATATAGAGACACAATGTATATACTTATATATTAACTATAGTCATTACATATAGACACAGTGTATGTACTTATTAACTATAGTCATTATATGTATAGACACAGTGTATGTACTTATTAACTATAGTCATTATATATAGACACAGTGTATGTACTTATCTATTAACTATAGTCATTACATATAGACACAGTGTATGTACTTATCAACTATAGTCATTATATATAAACACAGTGTATGTACTTATCAACTATAGTCATTATATATAGACACAGTGTATATACTTATTATATATAGTCATTATATATAGACACAGTTTATATACTTAATAGTTATAGTCATTATAGAGACAGTGTATGTACTTACCAACTATAGTCATTATATATAGACACAGTGTATATACTTATTATATATAGTCATTATATATAGACACAGTGTATATACTTATTATATATAGTCATTATATATAGACACAGTGTGTATACTTATATATCAACTATAGTCATTACATATAGACACAGTGTATGTACTTATTAACTATAGTCATTATATATAGACACAGTGTATGTACTTATCTATTAACTATAGTCATTATATATAGACACTATATACTTATTAACTATAGTCATTATATAGAGACACAATGTATATACTTATATATTAACTATAGTCATTACATATAGACACAGTGTATGTACTTATTAACTATAGTCATTATATGTATAGACACAGTGTATGTACTTATTAACTATAGTCATTACATATAGACACAGTGTATGTACTTATCAACTTATAGTCGTTATATATAAACACAGTGTATGTACTTATCAACTATAGTCATTATATATAGACACAGTGTATGTACTTATCTATTAACTATCGTCATTATATATAGACATTGTATATACTTATCAACTATAGTCATTATATATAGACACAGTGTATGTACTTATTATATATAGTCATTATATATAGACACAGTTTATATACTTAATAGTTATAGTCATTATATATAGACAGTGTATGTACTTATTAACTATAGTCATTATATATAGACACGGTGTGTGTACTTATTATCTATAGTCATTATATATAGACACAATGTATATACTTATCAACTATAGTCATTATATATAGACACAGTTTATATACTTAATAGTTATAGTCATTATAGAGACAGTGTATGTACTTATTTATCAACTATAGTCATTACATATAGACACACAATCAATAAACTTATAAAATTAACTATAGACATTACACATAGACAAAGTCTATAAACTTATCTAATTAAGTATAGTTATAACACAGAGACACAGTGTATGTCATACTTACTTTCACCTATCGGATCTCAGGTGTACTCAACATAACGAGATAAACTAGTAGTAGCTACGTATGCCTACCAAGTCTTACTCTACCAATAAACAGTTTCACCTTTGACCCGAAGACGCAGTCAGCTATTGTAGGTGAACATTACATTCAGCCATAAATAGTTCCAATGACAATCAATTCTTTGTTTGCTTTCATACCTGTAGGCACTGCTATACATCTACCATATCACATTGTCCTACCTTTTGTTATAACCATGGGACGTATATGACTCATGTATTCCTATAGTCTCTTGCTCTCTAATGTCGGGACATAATAATATATATATTGCTAATTTAAAAAAACACACGAAGAGTGCACTGTGACTTGCTTCCATCTCATGTCAGTATACTTGCTAGCCAAGAGATAGGCGTATACCCACAGAGTTAGAGATAGTAGCCCGTTCAGTGGGTCCTACAAGTACTTCAGGAAGAAAACACTTTAAACATAGACCCTGATCATGATTGAATGGTCTATGGTTTCACCTGTGTTGAACATTTAACATATACTTATAGACCTTCTCAACAATATTCGATTCTAAAAATTCACATAGGTACGAAGTAATTGGTCAGTTTCTTTGGCTTGAGGTGGGTCGGTCAATTGAAAGGGAGGTTACCACAACGTTTTTGAAATGTTGACAGTAGGTGGGTTACCCTAAGTGCTTTGACAAATTTGAAAAGGTAGGGAGGTCAATGTGTTTTGAATTGTGATGGAAGAAAAAGTCATTTCTATGACCTTGTCTGAACTGTGGTATTGGTTCTTGTAGCTATTGTGACGTTGAAACAAAAGTTCATATACATATACACGTATTACCTACCCTTCTAGCTACTTACATGTCATTTCACAATCAATGGCCAATTCTTCTGATACGCTTGGGGTAACGTTGAAAGTTAATAACCTTCACAGATAGAGTACAAAATTAAAGAAGTTAGGGAGCCTTCAGTATTTAGAAGGGGATAGGGGAAGGGGGTGGCACTTTTTACAGATCGGCTGTCTGGGGAGGGCCATATTTTAGAAAATGGGGTTAGAGGAGGTGACATTTTATTTTGACTCATTGTATTGTCTAAAATAAAATTTCATTATTTCGGGGGGGGGGGGGGTGTTGTCACCCCATCGCAGTTCAAATCCCATTGCTACCATTCGGCTTAGGGTTAAAGTTAGGATTATGATTACAGTTATAGGGTTATTATTAGGGTTAGGGTTAGGGTTAGGGATCATGATATCAGCCTATGTCAATCAAATTACTGCTGACAACCAATGTAATGAATTACTTGCCAGTTGTGGTGTGAGGAAGAGGAGTCGGTCTCGCAAGTGTAAATGGTACCAGTTGGATAAGATACCGTGGATAATATTGTGGAAATAATATAGTTGATCTCGGTCCTGGAGTGTGCCAATCTAATCCTTGTTATTTGTAGCCTTCAGCTCAGGAAATGAGATCCAAACACAGACATATTAATACAATGCCTTCACACACATTCACATGGTGGTAGTAGTGGAAAATAACCAATGCCGTTAAAACTTTCAACATTGGTGGCAACAGTTGGATTAAATCCTTACCAATGATTCTTGGACTAGTGTCCTTTTATATTTCTGAGAGCACTTTAACAGGGGGGGGGGGGTGTCATGTTTTAGAGAAAGCACTTTTTTGCACAATGGAATCGGGGGAGGGTAATATTTACTCAACAGCCCAAGCCTGATTTCCCCCGGCTCTTCCATTGTTATTACTGAAGGTTCCCTTAATCTAGACTGTTCTATTCTTCAGCATGAAGAAATTAAAACAGGTGCATCCAAACGGCAGATTTGTGGTTTTCATTAATTATATGTTGTTTCACACCAAAAATTTCGTTTTTAATAGAATCGCCCCCCCCCCCAATAAATAAATAAATAAATAAATAAAAATGTTGGCGAGGGTGTTTTAGCCGGTGGTGAAGGATATCTAACCCCCCCCCCTTGCCTTTATACATTATTTGCAACCCCTTGTTTGCTTTACAGTTGTGTTTACAGTTAGCAGTTAGCATGGCATTTGTTCAGTAACCTTGAAAACGCAAATTTTAACAATACAATACAATACAATACAATACAATACAATACAATACAATACAATACAATACAATACAATACAATACAAATAACTTAGTGTAAACAATTGTATCGACTGACAAAAACAAATGAAAAAATATCAAAACAAGAACAACAATAATAAAAGGAAACAATGAAAATAACGCAATGACACAGGCTAAACTACATACTTTGTAAGGTGCTGATCAACAGCGAGTAAAAATGTAATAGGATGAGATAACATATAGAGTTTGGATGACATGCAAGTTAAAATTAAAATTGTCTGGAATTTAAAATTGAAATTGACATTTGACTGGAATTTAAAATTAAAATTGTCTGTAATTTTAAATTGAAATTGCTGATGGAATAAAAGAACGAATATAGAAATCTCATCTAGATCTCTGAATCTGCGAGGGAAGGTTTTCAAAATAAAGATTAACGAGGTGTAAACTGTTGGAAATAGTTTGTGTGTGTGTGATAGTTGTGCTTCCAGACTGTGTGGTAACAGGACATGATTCTGCGTAGGGATATCACATAGTCAAATGGCTCAATTCAAACATCCACATTTGAACTGAAAAGATCAAATTGTGTAGGGCCTACCTCAATACATTATGTGAAATAGGCACTAGACTGCTGAATATCAATTTGCGGGAAACGTCTTTCTCCTTCACTATTACTCCGGCGGTATTCTGTTATGCCACTGTCATCTTTCCAACCAAATTCATCTTCATAACACAGGACAGGCCAGTAAAGGTATAGTATCATATACATCCCTACAGTTAAAACTGAATATGGGAAACGGGCATTTAACTACAGTGGTGATGTTCAATCTACCCCTATCCATAAGATCAGCTCCAAACTCATCGATATTTAAAAGACATCTTAAGAATGTTGTCTGGCAATGTAATTGGATAACTTTTAAAGTACACTTTGCCTCTGTAACTTTTTGTCCTTAAGTTTATTTGTTTATATTTCTGTGTACGTAATCTTCCTTCAAAAGCATTTAACACTAGATGCACTGCATTTATCTCTCCCTCTCTCTCTCTCTCTCTCTCTCTCTCTCTCTCTCTCTCTCTCTCTCTCTCTCTCTCTCTCTCTCTCTCTCTCTCTCTCTCTCTCTCTCCTCTCTCTCTCTATCTCTCTATCTCTATCTCTCTCTCTCTCTCTCTCTCGGCATTTAAATTCACGCCATCTATATCACATGATATTAAATATCACAGGGATGGGGGTAGTCTTTCGTTCTCTGGGTGTATTTAAATTCATGTGGGTTATATCACATGATCTTTTACTTTTTTCATTTAAATGATTTTATTTCCTTTGTAAGTAAAGAAGCAATGCATCACATTACAAGACTTAGAAAGAAAGGGAAAAAATGAAAGGAAATACAGAAAGATAAAAGATGACTCGCAAAGATTGTGACATTGTAAAATAAAATTTTTCACTAGTTTTATATTCGTTTTGGCACAAATTGATGCAAATGTAGCCACTTTATTTGATGAAAATCGACCTTATCATTGGCCATAACATTGAATAGTTTAATATTGTGAATGATACACATTACCAATCACTAATGAATGTATCAAATTATGTGCAATTGTAAGCTTGTATTCTTTTGATGTTGTCCGATTAATTAAAATCATTCATTATGCAAATTGCTGATTACAATTAAATAATGATAATATTTTTGGTATATCCACTGATGATAAAAGCGCTTGTTTGATGTAGGATTCTGATGTCTTTTTTAATCAATCATTTGCATAAATAATAATTAGCTATATTTGCATAATTATTTATTTTCGGTAATTAGGCAATATTTTAGTAAGCAAGTTCAACCTTGAAATTTCATATCGTTTGGTATAAATCAATTTACCAATTACGGGGTGTATCATGTATGGCTGCTATAGATAAGAAATTTGCATTCCAACAATTATTCTGTGTAGGAACAAAAATCTAAAAACTTTACCCTTACGGAAGGCATTCAGATTACATTCGATAATATATATCGTTCTTTATGACTAGTTCAAGATTGAATGAAAGAAAGATAGCGTCTCCATATCTACATTTCTCAAGTGAGGTGTACCAGATAAAGTTATTTTCCCATCATTTTAACACGTGTTTTGGAAAAATTGTTATTGTGAAGTCCATTCAGGTTTGTTTATAACTATTTTTGGTAATTTAAAAAAAAACCCGAACATGTTGTTAGAAAGATAAAGGTTAAACTCCAAAACTATTATCGACCCGATTGAGCAGACATTTGGTGTATTGGTATGGCGCCCTCAATGCATCTTTATTGTATTACATTTGTTTTCACTTGAGATTTATGCTACGGTGTAACTGGGTTAGATAATAAAACATAATTGTAATATTCATTGCATAGACAAGTTGATAATGATATATATTTAATAACAGATCCGTCAAGGTTGTATGTATACATAACTTTACACTGAGGTTCTGTCTATAAATGCTCTGTGTGTGTGTATGTGTGTGTGTGTGTGTGTGTGTGTGTGTGTGTGTGTGTGTATGTGTGTGTGTGTGTGTGTGTGTGTGTGTGTGTGTGTGTGTGTGCGTGTGCGTGCATGTGAATACATAATATGATTTCAGTCAACATACGTATCGGGCATTCTTGTCATCACTTTCCAATAACTTATCTTTTAGTCTATCCACTTGCATTTCAGGCACAAATTTATAAGTTCAAGCCCAATTGAATTCCCCATTGAAACTCAAATATCTTTTCATGGCTCCATTATTTCTCACAAGTCTCCCCAACCCCAGCCACCATCACCCCATCCCCATCCCACGAAAATCTGACAACAGCAGCCTCATTTCAAAAATAGCTAGGACCTGCAGGGCATAGATAGTTTGAATCTTTTCTTGAGTTGATGTACTCATCTTTTAGTCTAAGACATGCCCTTTCTTGGTACATATAAAGCTGGCGTTTGGAGGGGTACAGTACAGTGTGTCTAAGTCCATCGATCAAGTATTGTTTTGATACCATCATGTGGAACTGGCAGAGTTGGGTTTTCTACACAACAATGATGTTCTGTGCACGGAAACTGGTCTACCAGAAATTGTCAGTGGCATGCCTTATCTATACAACCATGCGTTACAACGTATTGCAAGAAATTATGTTAATATGTTATAATACTTTGACATGAAATGGTAAATTTACCCTTAAAATTTCCTAAGAGAAACTACCCAATCAAATTCTCTTTGTGATCATATCCTACAGCTGCAGTATCATTATCTTCATCTGAAAATTCAAGACGGTACATGTAACGCCAATGTATTTGTACGATGGATATTTGCATCTCGATGGAGATGCAATGATTCCGAAGTGCGTTTTGAAAGTTTTGCCGCATGTGTTTTTTTTTTAGTGTGGTAATTGTCTTTTTAAGTTTTACCGTGGGTTTTTAAGTTTGCCGTGTAAGTTTCGCCATTAGTTTTCAAGTTTTGCCGTGGCTCCTATCTAGCTAGTTATTGCTCGTCGACCAGCAGATTTAGGTTTGTTGTTTCTATATTGTGTTTTGCGCGTCGACATATTGAGTTTTGTGTGTTCCAGTTGGGTTGTACATGTATTACCTCCCAAAAGTTAAATTGAAATTTAGCCATTATTTTCTTATATTTTCCTTCGTTCAGTCGTCCAAAATACGAGTTGCCTAAGGGAGTCGCTGAGCTTTGTCACAAACTCTCAGTCAGGTATTTTCCGGCTGAATGAAGTACAATATTGGGGAATAATATAACTATACCTCCCCAAGCATAATTTATGAAAAATCAGAAAAACTAATGGCGATTTAGAACATTTTGACTCATATTTCGAGCACCGCAATTTGGCGCAAAACCAGTGACGCGGATTGTCGTGACATACGGGGGGGGGGGGGGGGTTAGCGAGACATGTAGACAGTTCACCATTCTCAACTCATCTTTCACAGATGACCTTGCAAACACGCTACTAAACATAGACCATACACTAGAGAGCCTTCGGTAATTACAAGGGTGTGACTTTCAATAAATCGGTTATCGGGTAGGATCATATTTTAGAAAATGGGATTAGGGGAGGGTCACATTTTACTTTGACTCATTGTATTGTCTAACTTATGGTTTTGGCTTCTATATATACATACATACATACATACATACATACATACATACATACATACATACATACATACATACATACATACATACATACATACATACATACATACATACATACATACATAATGTATTAATAAATTAAAATATTTATTTATTTATTTGAGATGTCTACAGGATTACCCAATTTACAGACACTCTGAAATTGGAAAAACTAAAATACATATGCAAACGCCGCTCAATATAGCCGGTAGGTGCACACTTAGTGACCCCTCAAAAATTAATATTATTTCGATTGTTGACACTGCACTTTGCATTGTAAGTAGCTATGGACATGAGGTGCTCAAAACATGTTTCATTTGTACTATCGCATCTTTGTAACCATGGTAATGAACAACCTAAAGTTGTCTTCTTAGGGTTAGGTTAATATCAGACCATATCATAAAATCGCTGCTGACAACCATGTAGCATATAGTGAACACTGTGTGTCTTCACATAAATATACTGTGGAAATGACAACTGGATCGGAGAGGGTCACATTTTACGCAACAGCCTGAGCTAATTACCGTCTGCCCCCCCCTCCCCTGTGAAATTACTGAAGGCTCCCTTACATAGACGACATGTCAGTTTGTCTGTCATCGAGTCCCCTCGCCCTCTGACAATGTTACATGGAGTTAAAGTGTTGTAAAAGTTTCATGTAACTCAACAGTTGTTACCGTTGCCGGGGACGCAGTGAAGATGTACAAAATATCCGTTGACAACGCTTTTTATCAAGCGAACAAGTGAATTGACAATCACACACACAGTTCTAGTACTAGTAGAATACGGCCACAACACAGGGTCCAAAGAATGTTGAGCTGCGAGTACCCAAGGATTTAGGGTTATAATGTGTAAAGCCACCCTGTCGGAACCATTTTTTGTGGGTGGGCTGAATTTACCATACATATTTAAGGCCCACCCAAATGCAAACGGTGTAATATTTTCTGAATCCATGCAAAAAAGGAAGATTTAGGTTGGATTTTATTGAATCAGAAGGATAAAATAATGCTTTCAGCTGTAAAATACATAGACCTATAAAAGTTATCCCCTCCGCCATAACCGGAAAGTAGCAATACGTCACCCCATTTAACAATGCAATCAACCATGCTAATTACCATGTCGTTAGGAGAAACTTATAAACAGACCAAGATGGCGACTTGCGAAGGTAACTTGTGCAACTAGCAAGGAACGGTTGAGTCGAATTTTGAGACTTATTGTAAATACCAACTCGAAATTTTATAGCAGAAGAATTCAGCACTTAACCAGTAATCCGTTTATAGGATAATTACCTCGAAGGGTTGGTGAGAATGGCGGATACAGAAAAACCAAAGTCGCCTGTCCAACCGCGAAAACAGAAACGGACGACGAGTGCTGATCCAAAGAATAAGTCCAGACTGGCAGCTTTGGCTCCGGGTGAAAACCTTAAAGAAAAACAGGTACGTTTAATAGAGGACAGAATTTACAACGTTAATAACAAAGATTTCAAACACATAATAATGACATGTGTGTAACTGTCATACTGTACGTTTACTACTGTACACGTACCTATGATGTTGAATTGATGCTGGTTTGTCGGCCAGTAGTTTCGACTATCGTTGATCAAGGATTTGATGACAATGTTATAGTAAAACACGTCAACTAAAATATGAACACAACTAAAATATGAAATACATGTTAAAACATTGTTATCGTGACATTGGCCTACATTGAATATCAAGTGATAGTTCAACAGCACTTGAATAAATTCATGTTAGTGTAAACTTGCATGTCGCTTTAGACATGAAATATTTAAGAGTCCTGTGTGTACTGTAATCAACCGAGAAGTACTTTACTTTAATACAATATCACTTAATTTGAGATCTCATTAATTGCACATCAGGGAGACACTGATTAAACGGATCAAGTCAACCGTTGTTACATTTGATTTGTTTCATTGATATGTTTCTCTCTCATTTATTCAGTATTAAATCTGTAAGCTTTAAGTTGTGTACACTAGATTTAATTTATGAGCTACATCTACCTCTGAATACTTGGATTGTCTATTCGCTGGTGATCATGACAACCGACAGTTTTCTCTTGTCTTCTCTATTAAAAAAAAGTAGAACTTGCCAAAGTTGATACCTTTGTATTGAATTTGTAGAAGTATATCTAATATTGGTTTAATGTATAATATTATATGTATATTTGATGTTAATTTTGTTGCAATATTTTAATAGTTCATGGTGTGCACTTCAAATAACACATTTCCTAAGTACTGTGAAATACTAAATTGTCACTTGGAATTTATTTTCAAAACTGTTCAGCGATTGTGGTTTTCCACTGAAATAAATGTAATATTGTGGACACTGTTTTAAAGTAGTGACAAAATTATGTCCAGGCAATACAGCTAATGTCTCTTTTCAGTGAAAACTGAAATCCCTTGAAAATATAGTATTTTACAGTATACTTTATAAAGTAATAATTAGATATTATTCCCCAATATTTTTCTTCATTCAGCCAATGAAAATATGAGTGGCCTATACATGTATACATGTAGGTCTTTTGTCACCATGAGTTGCAAGACAAGTAGTGACAAGCCTTAGGTCAAGAGTATTTTCCAACTGAATGAAGAAAAATATTGGAGAATAAATTAACTATACCAGTGCCAGTAATATCAAAGAAAAATCAGAGAAAGTAATGACAAATTTGAACATTTTGACTCATATTTTGAACACAGCAGAACCAGTGATGTAGACATGCGTTGCCATGCCATAGAATGACCAGAGTATATATTCCATATTGTTTTTCCAACTTGGCTCATGGTATAAATCTGTTTATCAGCAAATGAACAAGCAGTGACTTATTTCAATCATTTACAAATATAAAATCAAGGGTCATTTTCCATTTATATATTGGAACACCATATCTTGTCGATAATTCTGTGTACATGCACATTAAACTGTGTGGTATTAGCCATTTCTTGTGAAGTTTTAACTTTTCAATTACCAACACATCCAACTCTTGTCGATGTGTTTAAAAAGGGGCAAAACGGACGATAAGTATTGTTCCTTTCTTGTCAGGCTGACCAAGTTATTGCATGCTTCAGTACAACTGCCACCGTCCATAATATTTCATTCTTTGTATTTCTAAATAGCAACAAATGTTTGCTAAAAGGGAGAACGGATTGTACAGTAGCTGGAATTATAGGCCTGACAAATATCAGTTGTGTGATAAAGTTAATGGATTCAGAATTGTCAGTGAACCAATGGTATACACACCAGCTGTTTTAAATGACTGCCAATATGGTTACATTACAGGTATTGAATCTTAACCAGTGCTAGACATTTGTACAGTTGTGTCATGTCTATTTGATGCACTGTGTCTAGATTCAGTAGGTCGGAGTGCCAGCTAGTAACAGACACTGAATTTTGCTAGCGGTCAGAAGGACAAGAAATGGAACATCAAATTCTGTTGTGACATTAAATTACTATGCACCGATGACACATCAAATTGGCTTTACTAAATAATAGTTGGCACACTGGTACAAATGCACACGTACTGTACATACATTTTTGTACACTTACTGGTGATATGTCATACATTAACTTGAAACCTAGAAATAAGGTATTTACTTTGTCATACATAGATGAAGGAAAAGGAATGTGATACAAATATAAGCCCATCCCATTGTCTAGTTAGGTTTTATCTAGAAATAGCTGTTCAGTTGGTATTGCATACCAGGGAACAGTTAGTTTAGTGTTCCTTGGCAACCATACAATTACCGGTAGTCAGTTTGCTGTGAGTGTGACCCTCAAGGACATACAACAGCAACATTTTGATTATTAACAGAATCTGGTTACTGAGAAGGATCTTGCAATTTTGTGCTTGAAAATGTGTGATCGCTGAACATACATGTCTACTTGAATTAGAGAAATTTAATAATACCACAGACATATATATCATTATGTACATTGTATTTGTAGTGTAGTTATTGAGTACAAACAACTTGTCTTCAGGTGTACTTTTTAGATCTGACATCTCAGCTCTTTTTGAACTGTTGTTGGCAAAACAACAAAAAACATTCAACAACTTTACAAAGTGTTGTGAAATCACTCATGCATGCATTTTATATTAGGTTGTGAACTCAGGGACATGCATATATACAAATGTATAGCTGTTGACCTGGTGAAAGGTCAGTGTAATGATATGAAAATACATACATACATACATACATACATACATACATACATACATATATATATATACATGTACGTACGTACGTACGTACGTACGTACGTACATACATAGTATGTATGTACGTACGTACGTACGTACGTACATGTATTACATACATACGTACGTACGTACGTACGTACGTACGTATGTACATACATACATACAGACAGACAGACAGACAGACAGACTGACACACAGACACACACACAGACACAACCTATAGACAGTGGAGAAGAAACAAACTAACTCAGACGTACACCACTTTTGAGGTCTGGGACATTGACCTGTCTTCAGATCATAAAAAGATATTGAATCATTAAAAAGTAGCTGACTGAAGGGGAGAATTATACAAATAGTACATGTAGTTATGGCCTGGTTGGCCACACAACTGACAAGGTCATAATTATGGACATACAGTGTATAATTGACAATGTATTACAGTGAATGACTCACATAATTCAGGGTTTTTTTGTGAGGCAGTGGGCAGTAGAATGAGTAATAGTATTCATATCAAGTGTAAAAATATACTGTTTCAATTGCTTTATTTACAAGCCTAGCATGTGGCCTTTCTAATGTGGTCAATTAGCAAATGAAACAGTATACTTTTACACTTGATATGGATGCTATAAACGATTGTGATACATACAGAAATACTTTGGTGTTATGGGTTACTTGCAGTCATAAATCAGTTATCATACATTGAGAAAGTATTCTGTCAAGTACTAATCTGTCCTATAGCTTTGTTTATACATGTTTGATAGTGTTAACAGTGCACCTGGTGTGAAATGTAATGTATTGTTGTTGACACTGTTTGACTCTTCCTTTTGTTCACACCTTGGCGTTGAAACAAAAAAACATTCATGTATACTGTCTTTTCATCATTGCAAATGTACTTTCTTTAGAAGTGTGTAGATTTTATATTCAGCTGAGTTGGGCTGTTGAGATAGGCTAATAAGGTTGATCAAACAAAGTGTTATTATTTTCAATTGTAGTTGACAGAGAATTGTATTGTCTTTTTGTGTGTTGTTTAAGTTGCCATGGATACCAGTGTTTGTTCTTTTTAAACTAACACTTCAGTTCAGTTCACTAAGTTATGTTTGTTCGTGATCAACTCTTACTCAAAGAATCACAGTCCCATTCCTTCCCTTCAAATAGAAAACCATGAGGAGGCTAGAGGTGATGACGTTAGCATCATAGACCCTCCACCACCATGAAGGATCTATGTGGAGGGTCTATGATTACATCTACAATACGTGAACAAATACACATGTATATGTAAAGTGTGGGTTCTAGAAGGGTGCAACTATCTTTTTGATTTTTGTTCTCTGTTTTCGTTTTTATAATTTAATCATACATACATACATACATACATATATACATACATACATACATACATACATACATACATACATAGATACATAGATACACACATCCATGACATCATCAGCCATGGGGTTTGTACAGACAACTATACATGCTAGATGTTACTATGGTAATATGCACTTTAGCTACAAATATTATCCAAGAGTAGATCAACTCTCTATCATACAATGTAATTCCTTAGAGGTAAATTTACTACATAACAATGGAGAATATATTGTTAATGGTTCCAAGAATCAATAGAACAGTGCAAATTCCAATATACATGTACTATGATGTAGTTGCATTCATTTTCAATATTTACTGTTCCAAAGTAACTATATTGTACTGTCCTACAACATAATATTAATATGTATGTGTAAGATACAAGTAAAACTTGTGAATATTGTTTCCAATTCCAATGAAATTAAGTATCTTGAAAAAATTTAGTACTTCTTTCAAATGCAACTGTGAAACTGTAAATAGGATACAAGTAACATGTATCGACATGTATGTACATTTGAAAATAATCTAGAAAGATGGAAAACTAGTATGCTATTGCTTATTTAGATGAAAGAGTCGTAAACCTAGGATTACTTTTTTTTTCTACATTTCCCAGTAATCATATCAATGTCATTGTCTTATAGATATGAACCACCCAGGAATAGCTGCTTTCCCAGTTAGTTTTAGCCCGTTTATTGCTCTATCATTGTCAAGATACGAGATCATTAGCTGTTTGTACCTCCTTGCCCTTGTATCCAGAATGCAAATAAGCTAACGATTGTATGATGTCTCAAAAGCACAGTAAACAGGCTAATTTAGACTTTGCCTAAACTCTAGATACACGTATGATTTCATTAAATCAAAGGTGAATAGTATGGCATCTGCTATGTGCATCTGTCTGTGGGCACAGTTTTTGTTGAGTCATTGATGTCAGCAAATTTACCTGAAGACAAGATGGCTTGTACAATAAAGGAAGCATTGTCATCTTTTGTTATGTCCAAATCTTTTGTAAAGAATAACAATAATCAGAAGACAAGGACTCTTGACACATTTCATGTTGATGTGTTTCTAACAGTAAAGGCATGTTTGAATTAAGTAGTAATATGAAAGATCTTGAAACCATGGAAACATGAACAACATAAACATGTACATATCCATGTGGTAAGGCTAGTCAAGCTTAGAAGCATAGGTAGAAAGAGGGTAAAAGTAAGAATACTAGGAAATGTCTTGTTATTTGGGTGAATTGTAGTTTAGTATACTAGATGTAGATGTAGTTTTAACCTGTCTGTCTTTGAAACAGTTATGATATTAGTAATCATTATTTATTTTCTTGTAAGAAAATGCACTACATATGTGTCTCAGCGCGTTGTATAGACTGAAGTTTAAAAATTGCAATAAAGTAAAGAAAATAACAGCACACATAGAGGGATTAAGTGTAAAACTGACCGACTAAAATAATTCACAATGTATAAAAACCGACAAGTTAAACTGACAAGTAATATGGTTAGTACTTTACTGGGTACAGTGTTAATGTTAGGGTGAAAAAAGTCAGTGAAATGTATGGTGACAAATATAGCAAGTTGGATATTGTAGGTTATGATGTGTGTGATGAGACAAATTATATCAGTCATATATTATATACTATTTTGTTGTTTGTGTGAGATTAATGGTGACTAGGAACTGTAGTTAAAAAATATTTACATCCATGTATATATGTGACTTGGGGGAATATCTTGTATGATATAAATTCTTAAAACATCAACCAGTAATTTGCCCAGTCAGTTCACATTTAGCAAATAAATCCAAATAATAAAAAGACATGTACAGACTAAACATACATAAGTAATTGATTTGATTTCATTCAAACAAACAATAAACGTATCAAATTAGTCTGTGAATGAATTTAAAATAATGACTAAATTCTTATTGCATGAAGTGTGTACTGATACAGATGTAGAGAAAGCCCAGCTTCCACTATGTGTCTCTATAAATCCCAGAAAGCAAAGAGAAACTATTAAACTGTCTACATGTAAATGATTGAAATATAAAGTAGCAGTCAGGTTATATAGCAAGAAGTACAATGTACGCTAAATGAGAACTAATTACACAACTATTTAGTAGAAACACTCTATGTCACTTTGTGTGCATGGTTAAATGCAATGTCATAATATTAATGTGTCAAATTATTCCACAACTTCACTTTAAGTGTTTGCATTTTATTGAAATCAAAGTAGACAGCTATTAAAATAGTCATAAACATTGTACATGCCTTCTGACAAGTCATTTGTGTGACTCATTGCTCATTGCTAATAGTACAGTGGGTTTGTAAATCAACCTATTGACAGCTGTACATACATGTACATTGTACATTATACATGACAGAGTAAGGAATGATTTTGCTAATACAAAGGTATATTCTTGAATGCCTACATGTCAACACATCAGTGTTCTCTGCTAACATCATCCTCGCCACTAGGCCATCATGATGCTTGACAGATTTCTGTTATACTTCTGCTGTACATACAACGGGTGGGATGGGGTAACTGTGGGGATGGTTTCATAGAGTGGTAATGGTCATCATTGGTTGTCATAGGTTGGTAATGGTCATCATTGGTTGTCATAGGTTGGTAATGGTCATCATACATTTTGTAGGTTGGTAGTGGTCATACAATGTAGGTTGGTAATGGTCATCATAGGTTGGTTATGGTCATCATGGGGGTCATTATTGTAACATAATGTAGAGCAGCTCACATTCGAAGTTCCAGTCTGTATGGGACTTTATGATAAATGTACATCTACATGTACCTTTATTGTGTAGGTTGGTAATGGTCATCATGGGGTGGTAATGGTCATAGGTTGGTAATGGTCATATAGGGGGGTAATGGTCATAGGTTGGTAATGGTGATCATAGGTTGGTAATGGTCACTATGGGGTGGTGATGGTCATCATGGGGTGGTAATGGCCATAGATTGGTAATGGTCATATAGGGGGGTAATGGTCATAGGTTGGTAATGCTGATCATAGGTTGGTAATGGTCACTATGGGGTGGTAATGGTCACTATGGGGGTTGGGATGGATATCATGGGGTGGGGATGGATATCATGGGGTGGTAATGGTCACTATGGGGTGGGGATGGTCATCATGGGGTGGGGATGGTCATCATAGGGTGGGGATGGTGTATGCCTTACCAGAATTAATGAATTATAAAGGTACCAAAATATCAGGTTGAGTGGTATTTGACCTTTTGACCTGTGATACTGATAGGTTCTGTGGAGCCTTATATGGATTAATATTGTATCATGGTAGCATTGTTGTTATAGTTGCTATGTTATTGGGTCTACCATATCAACAGTTACATGTAATATTCTTTAGTATAGATGTCATCTTAATGTGATATTGTGTCTGTGTCTTTCTGGATACTATGACATTTATATTAATAGTAAAACTTATACATGTATGTGTAGAATGAACATAGCAGTGTTTCTACCAGATGTACCTAAACAACATTATTGTAACATGTACTGTATGGGACTTTATAATACAACTACCTTTATTTCTCCCCTTTATAAGACATTTTTATTAATTCCTGTCTAAAAACATAGATCTGCAAGAGTTACATGTACATTGTACCGGTATGTACTACTACTAACTGTACAATGGTAAAACAGGAAATGGTGAAAAAAGTGAAAATGTAGACCAGTTGACATTCCAAGTTCCAGTCTGATTTATTACTATGGAGTGACGTGTAAGATTATTAGATGTATGGTAACACAAATGCAAGAATGTATGTATTCAAACATTGATTTTGGAATGTAACTATAAACTACAAATGTTACATGTACATTGTGCTGTTGAAGTATTGGGTATTGATTCAGGCAAAACTACATATATATGTACATCTAGAACTAAGAGTTTATTTGCAAATATCAACTTGTATATTGATTGTCAGACGGTACAAATGTACATGTATGCAGATGTATATGACTAATGCACAGTTTACAACAATGTATCTGAAAATTCATCACTTTGAACCAGAAAGGGCAGACATATTTGTACAGGCTAGCAATATCTAAAAATTGCTAAAATTGATCGGAAGAATTGATCATGAAATTGTTCATTATATTTTGGTGCTGTCAAGCTGCAGAGATCTCTTTTATTTATGCTCACATGAGATCTGTGTGATATTGTGATTAATTTACTGAAGAAAGTTTTTAAAAATGAACATATCTTTTTCAATAAATGTTTCGACTAAAATGCCATTGGTTTATTATGGATGAGAGGTTTAGTACTTGTTACTTACAGTAACAGAATTGCTGGTGGAAAAAGACTCCAGCATCTTAATTTCTAGAGCATCAATACATGAATTGTGTTATTGGAAAGTGATTACTGCAAGAAGTGATATTTGACATTTTATGAATGAGTAGAAAAGTTATTTTACATGTAAGTTTCCACAGGTGTGTATACATGTAATTGTTTAAATTGTAAAGCATAAATTTTGACTCATGAATGTTGTGGACACTTTGGACTTGAAAATATTGACGCATTCACACAGCAGTTTTGAGTTTTACAGATTTAGTACAATTTACAACTACATGTATTTATTTCAAGGTTTTAACCAACTGACCAAACAAACAAATAACCAACCAAACAAACAAATGAAATTCTTTAGGAACAGCAAAGAAACTTTTCTCTTTTTCAACTAAATTGCAAATGGACATTGTGTTTGGAAGACTATTTTCCTGTCTTTTGTGTATTTCTTTGGCGCCACTCTTTATCAGGTTGATAAACCACCAAACTTTAAATACCCATAGACAATTAAGGAAATAAGTCTGTGCTATTGAATAGTGTGATGTATGACTTTATGTCATGCCCTTATGTGGACTTTGCTACCGTGGAGTTTAATAATAATTCTCACACATTCACATATTTTTGTCTTGTGTCACTTTTGTA
This sequence comes from Glandiceps talaboti, assembly GCF_964340395.1. NCBI lineage: Eukaryota > Metazoa > Hemichordata > Enteropneusta > Spengelidae > Glandiceps > Glandiceps talaboti. Next base: position 23,923,936 of record NC_135555.1, on the reverse strand, counting down.
AGGACTCATTTAGATTAGGATTAACATTTGAATGTGAAAAGCAGTTGCCTTGCAGAGCTATATAGAAATAGTTTGTCCTCAACAAAACAATGCTTTTTATCTCAGACCGTCTTTTGTGATCTGAGATTTGATTTAATCCTTGTCGGTCCAGTGATAAGATAAAACCAATTATTGAGAATACCTGGGACTCAATAATGGGCCTTTAAACAAAACTTTCTGAATTTCACAAATATGGGGATTGCAACTGAACAGCCTTATTTAGCAATGGAATTTTTTTTTTTTCGAATGTCTTATCAGACTGGTACAACATGTAGTGTAATCTCACCCACACAGTACATGTATGTAATTCTGAAGTTAGGACAAAAAGGCAAGTGCAGGGTTTGGTCTTTTGCCCTCTGAAACATATGAAAAATTGTCACCTAGCAACATGTAAACAATAGCACCAACAGAGGTGGTTACCAAGGTGACCAGTGAGGTTTCCAAGTATGTGGAGGCTGTGGTTGTATTGGGTACTGAAATCTAGGAATCATTAGGATTAGAAAAGGTCACTGTAAATTGTAATGGAAGTTCAGATGATCCTCATATTGAAAGCTCTATTGAACCATGTGAGTGGTGTCCTTAACACAGTTTTGTTCATGTAGTTCATTGTACACCTATTTTGTTTGTTGAGTCGTAGGTAGATAAAAAGAACAACTCAATGGTTTAGTTGTTGTTTGGGGCGTAGTATAATAACTGTACTCTCAGTCTCTACCGTTATATTTCATTGGATCAAACTCATGTCTGCTGTGCTGAGTTCATAGTGTTGTAAAGGAATGATGTCTTAGCAACAAGATAACAATAGCGTACATTGTAAGCTATCATCACAACCTTACAGGAAGTAAACAGTATGCGATCCCTACAAGTAGACGCTATTCTGGACTGTAAAATACATGTATGTTGGAGGGAGGGGGGGGGGGGTCCTATCACCCCTTGCTTTTGTTGAAAGGGACAAGAATACATGTAAGTGCCCTCAATGGCAGAACGTGATGGCTGATCTATCAGTCTTTACACTATCCCTGCAAGTAAAGAATTTAAACAATATGCTATCCATGCAAGCAAAAATTACAGCTCAAAATAAAATTTCAATTAAAACTCCAAGCAAAATTGTCAGTCATTAAAAAATACTAGTGTTTTATTTATTGTCGAAACTTTCATCTCCATGCAATACAACCAAGATTGGGGTTGTAGGGAAAGTTTAGTCTACATGACATTGTTATAATTGTCATGTTTTCCCCTATGAGTATACTGCTTAGTGGAACCAACATTGAAAACAGTTTTCACTTATAAATAATTGTGAGACAAGTAAGTTATAGTGTATAGTGTATAACTAATAAGTTACCCAACCTCTACAAGGTTATTGTGTTTGGTAAACAGATCATGAGTGGAGATTTGATATCAACATTTAGTTTGACTAAAGTGTAAAATGGTATCACCTATACAATGTTGCAATCATGGCCTGAAAATAAATTACTACGGACTCAATAAAGTCAGCTCCCTGACACTAACTGAGCGCCGTTTTCAAAGGGAACAACTAAAGGTTGTTTCATTTATAACAATGTTGCATAGACTACACTTTCCATACAGCCCCGACCTTGGTTGTAAAAGATTGCTGACAAAAGTACTCATATTTACATACTTTGTTTGCTGTACAATGTACATGTACATGTATAACTTGAACTTAAAGTAGAGACATCAAAATGTCATAATTTGCAATAGAACAAATAAAATCCATTGTCTTGAGATGAGTTCAATTCTATAAATATCATTTAGCTACTATTCTTGAGTTTAATGCAGTTATGTATTTATGTGATAATTTTGATGATTTCAAAGTAGCAGTACCTGTCTTTTAGAAATCCTGATATGTGACATATTACGTTTTGTCTGGTCATGTGCTTAGTGAATAATGTACATATGTGCTACATGTATATTATGGTATCCAAGCAGTCAAGTAATGTTGTGTATTTGTGTTGATATTATCAAGATACATTGTACATGTATGGTGTGATGTAAGAACACAGCAATACTAGACAATTTATCAAATATTAAAACAAATTTTAATCAAAATATGTTACTGTAAGAGTACATGTATATACAATCAGCTACATAGTACAAAGTACATGTATGCATACATGTACATGTACATGTGTATGTATGTATGTATGTATGTATGTATGTATGTATGTATGTATGTATGTATGTATGTGTGGATGTATGTATGTATGTATGTATGTATGTATGTATGTATGTATGTATGTATGTATGTGTGTGTGTGTGTGTATACATGTACATGAATCAATATAGAAAACTATAGTGCTTGTATACTGTACATGTACATGTATATACTTGTGTGCATTGTCTCTATACATTTGTATTTGTAGAAACTATAGTGGGTTCTGATCCGAGCCAGGGGTATTAACTGTAAAGCACGGCGTGGGAAAGCGCTATATAAGAACCCAACATTATTATTATTATTATTATTATTATTATAACTATTAACTATGCTGTTTGTGCATGTAGAAACTGTATGTACTGTATGTGTAGAAACTATTGTGTGTTTACTGTATAATATGCTTGTAGAAAATATAGTGCATGTACTGTAGTGTATATATGTATGCTTGTAGAAAATGATATTGTGGACATTTTCTATACTGTATGCTTGTAAACTATAAAGTGTACGTGTATATATAGATAGACATGACGTACATAGTATGCTTGCATAAATACGACTACATGTACCTGTACAATGTACCTGTTGTGAAGACAGTTGTAACTGTTTTCTGCCAAGTGTAAATTGGAAATTGAATTGTAGTGAATTATTAATGAGGATTGTATTAAGGCGGTTGCTGTAGTCAGTCTAGTGGTGAAAACAAGTATGTGAAGAAATCAATCAATATATACATGCCTTGTTGTACTCTACAATAGAAGTCAAATGTTTTACTGCCCAGACAACCGTTATTATATACAAATGTATAAGTTGAAACATTCTTTTCACATAGTTTTTACTAATTGTTGGCAATTAACTTTAAGTATTTGGGAATGTGAAAAGCAAGTTGTCTTAAAGTTTAGAATATCACCTTTTAAGCCTTAAGTAAAGGGGCAATAGCAAAGAGTCAACCTAGGACAATAAAAAAAACTAAATTGGTTTGGGACCAGCTGGTTTTTTTTAACCAAAACAAATTCATTTTCTGGTGACAAAAGGATTTTTTAGTTTCAAACAAAGTCACCTTTTTTCATGGATATATTCATTTTGTGTAAGTGTACATTGTACCTATAAGTTTTCATTAAGAGGTCTTTTTTTTCTCTGTGGACCTTTGTAGATGTTGTATTTTACTAGTAGAGTGGTACATGTAGTACAAAATACATATAATTTTAATTGTGAAATTATGCTAATAGAAATAGTAAAAGTATTAATTTTAACCAGTGTAGTTTGAGGGAGGGAAGTTATGACATCAGACATTGATATTTTGACATTGTCCCTGTTGGTAGTACTACATGGAGTACTAGTAGTCACAAGTCACTGTATACAAAGTTGTACATGTAGGCTTTCTTTTCTTGGGCTGTAGGGCGCCCTCTAGTGGCAATGCTAGATTTTTAATGGTAATGATGCCAGAATTATATACCCTACTGTATACATGTACAGTACATGTCTAATTACACACAAGTTTAAAAGTTGATGATTTCTCCTTTGTCTTTAGTATTTTAGATATGTTAATTTTTGAAATATACATTTGTATATGCTGTAAATTTGACCATTGTCATTGCATTGTGTTGCATATAAATTACTGACTAGTCTGTGTGTATCAATCAACATTTTTTATTTCTTTGATGGTTGTATACATACATACATATACATACATACATACATACATACATACATACATACATACATACATACACACACACACATACATACATACATACATACATACATACATACATACATACATACATACATACATACATACATACATACATACATGCATGCATGCATGCATGCATGCATGCATGCATGCATGCATACATACTACATACGTACGTACGTACGTACACACACACACATACATACATACATATATACATACATACACATTACATACATAAATAAATACATACATACATACATAGATACATACATACATACAGACAGACAGACAGACAGACAGACAGACACACACACACACACACACATACACATGCATATGTACGTACGTACGTACGTACGTACGTACGTACGTACATACATACATACATATATACATAACATAACATTACACACCCAGGGCTTGGAATAATGGCCTTTTACTTGTCTGAGACAAGTGATTTGATAGCTTGGGTAAGTTGTTTTAAAAACTACCTGTCCCAATTAGGGACATTTAGAATTTCTTATGATTACCGATCAGACATCACCACACGATTGACTGCTCAGGCTGTGTTCTCTACTCATTGATTTTGGATATTACTTATTACATTGGAACAGTGGGCACAAGATAAGAATTAAAGAAAGCTGGTCTGTGTTCATCTAGTAGACACCTGCACTGTCCGATAGGGTTTTGTTTACTATGTATGACCATGGTGCCAAGAAGTCTGGAAAACCTAAAAGATTCTAGAAATAGTGGGAAGACATCTTTTAGACTTGACTGATTTTCCTAACAATCTGGACCAGGTGTCCTTGATGTACATGAACTAAAGGACTGAAAGAGTGCTAACGTATCATACATGTAGTCAGTGACAACATATGTCAAACATGACTGCAGTAGTCTAGTTAGTTACTACACATGTACATGTATGTAGTCATTTTATCATGTACTCTATGATCTCTTTCTTACATCATGTAGTCAAATGGTCAAATTCTATAAAATATCTACATGTAGGCAAATCTCCTGCTGGGGAAGGGATGAAATGCACATGTCAGTAGTACATGTAATCCATCACACACTTGACAGGCGGTTGTAATTGGTTACTTCATTCAGTTTACTACAAACTCAACCTCTAGTTTGAAAGTAAGTGATATGAGGACGCAATAATGTCATCATGTTTATATCAACACCTGACCAATAGCATAAACTATCACTGTAGTAAAAACAGTATTCTATACTAGAGCAATCCATTTGACTATTGTTTAGAGGATTGTCTGTGTTCATGGTTTTACATGCATGCACATGTAGATATACCTTCTATGATAGTTTGATGAAATATGTACAGGCATCACTGGGGAAAGAAAACAGACATACATTTGTACATGCAAAGGCCAAAAAGACAAACAAAAAGATCATATCAAATCAAATCAAATCAAATCAAATCAGATGAAATCCTGCCCTACCTCTCTGAGACCATGTTATTGGAAACATACAATTCATGTATACATGTAACTGTAAGTATTTGAAACGGTAAATTGGAAACACACAATTCATGTATACATGTAACTGTAAGTATTTGAAACGGTAAATTGGAAACACACAATTCATGTATACATGTAACTGTAAGTATTTGAAACGGTAAATTGGAAACACACAATTCATGTATACATGTAACTACATTGTAAGTATTTGAAACGGTAAATTGGAAACAAATATGATGTTTAGATCCATCTATCAATGTATCATGGGCCTTGATCATGTACATGTAATGATGTAATTATCAAAGACTGTAGTAGACAGCTTTAGATGATGCTTTCATTTCCAATTTACCATTCCAAAGTAACTATATTTTATTGTCTTATTGCCTCTTGGAACCATGTATACATGTATTCTCCAATTATTAATTAAAGAGTTGTGTACAAAAACAATAACAAAGCATTTCCTGCAGTTTTCTTTGGTGCTCTCACTGACAAATTCAGATTGAAAAATATTACTTCAATCCAAAACAAAACAAAATGTCAGTCAGAATACCCCTTCCGTGATAGTTTGATGAAATATGTACAGACATGACTGGGGAAAGAAAAGAGATATGCATGGAGGTCAAGAAGACAAAGAATTTCTTATCTTTTTGTTTTAAATGATTTAAAAATGTTGAGAGTTGGCGACTTACACTAGGGTGTGTTGGCTTATTGGAAACACAATACATGTATATACTTTTACGTACATGCATATAAATAATGATAAAGCTAGGCAGGTACTTGTATTATACCATGTCAATGACACATAATTAGTAAGTTGAGGGGCTTTACATGATTGGGTTGTCATGGCATATATGACAAAGCACATATATGCTGCCTTTGGGGCTTTGTTTATGTCCGTAGCCATTGGCAACTGTGGGCAAGCACAATGTCAGTGGCAAGATGTGACATCAGATAAAAACTAACAGATATTCAGAGCTGAGATTAAACTTACATGTACATGTAAATTTATAAAACAGAAAATGTGACTGTGAATATATAAATGTACAAGTGTAAAATGAGAACTAGGTTTTTGTATGGGACTGTTTATTTTGTTAGTACATGTAGGTAGTGGTTGTGTTCACATTCAGTGGCATTGTGTCTATTCATTTAGTCTCTACTGTTTATTCCACTGTCTGTAAGTAGAATAAAAGAACTGTCAACAGACAAACCATACACACATTTATTGCCAACATCAGGGTAAAACAGTCTGTAATGATGCAGGAAATCTCTACTCACAAAGCCGATATTAATAGTTATACTTATTTCATGGCAATGATATTATCATAAGTAATTCATGAGACCGATTGGGTAGGTCTATTGTAATAAAGGGAAGGCAGGGTGACTTTGAGGGACACTCTAATAATGCTGTCAAAGTGTTTCAAACAAATGCCAAATGGGTGAAACTGTATCAGTGTGTTTTGTTTGGGGTACTTTAACCATGAGGTGTGTAGTTACCGCAGTATGGACTGGTTTGTCATGAAGGCAAGGGCATAACTTTTTGATTGGATAGTGGTGACCTCCCCTGTACTCAAAAATGACATTTTCCATACATGACCCTTGAGATGTACAGGCTGTGTGTATTGTCAACAGTCAGTCTATAATTTGAGTTAAAACTGGTAACTGTGTATGGTATGAATTTGTGTTTCCATGACGTACAAGTAATGACACACTTTACTTCACCGTCTTCAATATAACAGTCTAGCACAGACGAGGTTTGTGTTTGAGATACATGTACGTGTGTGATTCAACGAAATTAGTTCAGTATTAAGAGAGGATTATTATTACACTGTAACACTGGCAACGCTAACAGAAAATATGGCTGCTATGGCAAAGATGAAGACATCCATGGTGGAAAAAGTAAGATATTTTTTTTATCTGTCACGGGTTCAGAATCATGTATTGTGGAGATGGAATAATAACAGTACATGACTAATCAGTTTGTGCCTGTACAAATAGTATATAGCACTCACTGCATAAATGTATGCTGTGGTACCTAGGTGTCAGTCAAGCACTTGGTCATGTAAATAGTCCTTGTGCTTGGCAATGCTAGTGTTTGTTCTACAACACAATATCATGAATTTCACAACTCAAATATGTCAAAGATTGTAGAATAGTTGAAGTGTCTGACTTCATGGGTATAACACAAAGTAAAAAAATGAAAATGAATAGTCAGTATAAAAGAAAAATAATAAGAGTACTAATTGAAAGCCTTGCCTTATACTTTACAGTAGTGTTGTTTTTTTAGAATGTTTACAAGTTCATTGTCACTAAAAAGCTAATGATCATATAATGTTGAGTTGTATTCTAACCCGTCAGTGGACTTCATTACCAGTGTACAATTCTACAAAATGTACATTGTATGTGTGAACAAATCCCTAGCAATGAAATCAATGAATGAATGTTTGGTTCAAATTTCCAAAACCTTTGTATTTTTAATATGGTGTGATTGCAATAAATGAACAGCCTACTTTATCCTAAGTTTCTTTTGAAGACAGAAAGTTACAAAAGAAATTACTCTGCAGGCCAAGCTTTGCCTAAAAGTGGGTACCTGTGATAAACCATCAAAACTAGTACATAAACATGGTTATACCCCAAGTGTACTTGTATTGTTATACATGTATATACATGTATGTACCTATCATTGATAGCAATCTTGGATTTTTGTATTTTAAACATCATTCATTTGCCTCTGAATTGTGATCAGTGTGTGTATCTTTTTCTGTTCTGTACACATTGCAATATACAACATGCATACATAAAGTTATGTACATATACATATACATCTAGTTTTGTCTGTACATGTATGTACAGTATTAAAAAAACATACACTAACATAAGATGCAATACATGTATTCAGAGAGTGCAAACAACAATGCTCTCCATAAGTCTTATCCCAAGGGATGATTTCTTTGCATAAGTAGACAGTTATTTTACTTAGTCTATTAAGTGTTGTGAGAATTCATGAAACCCTTCATAGTCACCTTCATTATAGTTATGTCACATTTTTAGCTGTGTAATATGTACATTGTACAATGTGCAGTATTGGTAGGTTACATAGCGGTTGATATTCTAAGCTGTAAAGACCCTAAAAGTAAAACATAGGTGATTGTTCCAGTCTGCTGGCTTCATTCAGTTCAGATTTAAAATTCTTTGTGGGGTATAGTTACATTGCCTTAAGTTGTAGTTGGGATTACATGGTTAAGGATTACAACTGTGTGATGTCATGTCTGTATTCTGTTGCTTGTTACTACCAGTATTCATATAGCAAAATACATTCTCGCAAACCAGAGCTGATATTTCTTGTGAGACACTGTGAAACTATGGCCTCTTGACAGTGTGTCTTGGGCGGTGCCATGAAAGAGGCTGTGGTTTATGCCAATGGCAAGTCGTAGGGTATGCACTTGACAAGTTTGAACATATAATCATATAGCCTTGGGTTGAAACTGTATTTGCGTAAAATTCTTTCAATCAAGATTTTTGTTCTTGAATAATTCCAGCCTAATGTTTGAATATATTATATTATATCCTTTGAAACAAAACTTGGTGAATAAAGACTTCACCTTGCTGGTGTACATACAATTGCACAATTAATCCACCTGTAGGTAAAACAGTGTTAGGTGGTATGTTACTATGTACATTGTAACTTGTGAGTACATGTATGTATGTATGTACATGTATGTCACAGGATTTAAGTTGTAATCTTACAGGAAATAAACACACATACAGTTTCAACATACACATGTACAATGTATATTGCTAAAAAAAGGTGCTCAGTTGATTCACAGTAATCTTACAAATAGATTTCTCAGAAGTCAGTAACTTTTGAAAGAAAATACATATTACAGCTGCATATGTAGATAGCGAATAAATGAATCTCATCAGTATTTGAATGTTAGATGAAGATGTACTGTACATTTTGTACATGTCGGTAGATGGAAGATTTACATGTCAGTTCATGTATATATTAGACAGTTTCCAAGGTACTCCTCCCTTTCAGGACACACATGCACACACATACATTTTTTTGTACACATATACAGACAACCATGCGTGCGTGCACGAGTGCCCATGAATGCAGACACAGACACACCACCTTCAGTAGTACATATACATGAACAGATGTTGGTAATCATACACAACTCCAAAGCTTAGTTATTACTACATGTAGATTGTATTTCTCATATCAACTATGTATCTTGAGTTGCCAATTCTTTCCTTGTAATCTGATAAATTTCTAGCTCCTACATCATGTACTTGATTTCATTAAAAGCGATAACTTTAGATATTAGTTAGCTAGATAGATATTAGTTTTGAGGCTATCCATTTGGGTTTGAATCTGAAGATCTCTTTACCCAACATGAGACGATTGAATATTCCATCAGCTTCTAGACAAGATAGATGTTCTAAATGTTGGATTAAAGTCTGTAGTTAAAATCAGTGTACCTGTAGGACATGATATATAGTGATATACATATGTAATCTGGAAAGCCTTCACAGATAAAGATGTAGTTAAAACATTTGATTACCATTAAAATCAGACAGATTGGCAGATACAAAGACGTGCACAGAATGAATGGTAAACATTGTTAGTAATAATATTTGTGACTGTTTATACACGGTGTGTATTGTATAGGTATGAGTACAACATATGTCACCCATAGTGATGAGTAAAAATATGAAAGAATATTGTAATTACAGGTATACATGTACCTAAGCTAGGAAAATGGGAAAAATACTTTGTAATGATAATTCTTTGTAACTCATATTACAAGCGTCACAGAACTAATGATTTAGCTTAGACATGATTATATGATAACCCAGGTCATAGAACAACTAGGTAACTAATAGGTATAATTACACGATTTCATCATTACATGTTTCTGTTTGAAACATATCAGCTATGTTTTATACATGTACATGTAGGTATAATCACCATGTAGTTTTGGAACTTAAATGTTCATGTACATGTATGATGTACATGTGTACATATTACATCGTACAAAACAATGATGGAAACATACATTGTATATACATGTATACAGTATATACATGTATGTATGTATATGTCAAAGGTCCAGTAATCATAACACACTAATGAGAGATTGAAACATTCAAAGTTCAATCAGGTGATTGGGTCATTGTTTGTTTAGTTGATTAGGAATTCGTGTGTAAACTTGACAATGTAGTGACGTGGTACATTTTTGTCAGCATTGGTTCATTTTGTGACAGTGTTGAGTGTAGAATTTACAGCATTTGATATTTACATACATACCTAATGGAATTGAGTGGTATTGATCAAATATTGACACGGAGTCCTGGTGACTTTGTTGGTGTTGTTTATGCTGCAGTCTTGAAGGTAAACTAAATTCTTATGAATACATACAATGTATAGTATACGTATACGTATACGTAATATGTAAAATTACACGTACATTTATTGGTTTTATAGTCTGTTTATCATAAAGAAAATGTCAAAATCTGCAGTGTATTAAGAGGTATTACAATTTACATGAAAGGAATAGCTTCTCTGTATTATTCTCGATAATAGTTACATTTTATAAATTACTAAGTTTGATTCCAACCACCTTTACCTGTTTATGTAGATTTTAGAACAACACTACATTGCTGGTATACTTGTGTTATTCTCCTATATTTTTCTTCATTCAGCCGGAAAATACTCGTGACTTACGATCACTCGGAAATAACATCTAATACTATGTTTTTTGCGATGAGACAATCGACAATATATTCACATGCACAACATTGTCTAATTACATGTATAACAATTGGTATTTCAATTATTTTCAAAAATACCAATAATTTGACATAGTACATTTGTAGATATTGGTATTATAGAGATCAATTTTATCCGATGACCAGTACAGCAGCTGATTAAAATTGGAGGGGTCCTTATTACTAGAGTGCCAAGGAACCCATTTAAGTATACAATTCAATTCAGGTGTATAATGTACTACACAAACACATTAACCCACATAGGATGCAATGCTGTTCATGTGACTAGTAAATCTCAGTGTAAATCTCAGTTTAAATCATTATATCTAAAAAAAAAAAAACAATTTCAAAAAAACATTCCAGTTACAACTAGTGCAACTCTTCACTTTTGCCAGAGATGATGTTAAAAATAATTAACAGTCACAGATAATGAAATTGTTCATTTATATATCATCCCTACCAGAATGAGAAAGGTGAAGATTTGAATTTACTAAATGGTGTATGGATTAGAATGTATAATAGGTTTAGTCATACGTTGAATTTCAATTTGATTCTTCCTAGGTAGTTCTGTAAATTCTATTGAATATTTATTACCATGTAGATTTTATTTGAAGTTTAAACTGAACGTAATAGAAAATGTAAAAGAGCTGTAAGTGATACGGAAGTGACTATACAACCTGGTGTCTTTGATCCTGTATGCTTACTGTACACTATTCACTATGCTATACTATCATCATAACTACATAGCAACCATGTTTGATTATACTCTCCTCCATAGCAACAACAGTGAACTCTACATGGAGGTGACCTTCTCAACATGTCAAGTGTGATTGACTGACTGACTCAGCAATATTTATCAAACACATACATGGATACTGACAAATAATCTATTCAAATTAACTGAACCTTGCATGCAATAGGCATATAGTACATGTATATATAATTATATATATTACATTATTTTCTATATCAGCTGAACTTTATATGCCATTCTTGCAAACCAGAGCTGTTATTTCTTCCATGATACTGCTAAATAATGAATAATAATAACCTCTTGGTGGGGCATCTTGGATGGTGGGTAAAAGAGGCTGTGGTTTACAACAATGTTATTATTTTATATGTACAAATGTATGTGTACTAATTGCTTGAATTATTTCATCAGGCCATAATAAAAACCTGAAGAAATATATATTTCTATTTTGTATAAAATTAAAATATTAGTTACTTGTACAGTGTAACCATTATGTGATATCAAATGGTTTCTCATTTTTTGCTGTTTTGTCTTAAAATGGTTTTTAGCAACCTTACATGTACATACAGCATTTTTGTATTTGCATATATACTGGTACATGTAAATTGTAAATTAGAAATGTTAATTTATATCAGGTCCTTAATAAGTTGTATTTAAGTAGTAATGTGTAGTGTTGTATTTGACAAGTTACAGTATAGTTGAGACTGTAAATGGGATACAATATTATGTACTACTACTACTACATGTACATGTACTACTACTACTACTACTGTAGTGGTGTGAATAGGGATTATCACTATATTTAATGTGACTTCATTCCATGACAGAAAAGATGTATAGCAGAATTGTAATAGACATGAATTTAAGAGTTGAAGTTGGTGTCATTTAGGTGTACATTGTGAAATGTCTCCTACAATCAATTAGTGTATACATACATGTACTGTACTGTAGTGTAGGAGAGTACCATAGAAACCATTGTGCATAATGAATTAGAGAAACATGACAAATCCATTACAGGATAAATGAAGTTACCTTGGTGTTTTATTCATGGGACACACTGTTTTTTACACACACTCAGACAACTTCAAATACAAAAAAAAATAAAAAAAATAAAAAAAATTATAAAGGTGTCGTGCATAGTGAATTCAGTCATTACTAATTATCAGTTGGAAAGTAAACAATTGAAGCCATTAAATTTATTAAATCCATGCATGAGTAATGTTTTCATCAGCAGCCTGTCACTACTGCACTGTAAAAGAATACCAATCACTTTGCAATGTGCTTGGGTAAATGATCCTGTTGTGTGTGTAATACATGTATTGTGTTAGTCTACAGTTGAATTTGTTTATCTTTGTGTTAAAAACAGCATGTCTCATGAATGGCACACCAAGGCAACTTAAGTAGTCCTATATGTTGATGACTGCTATTATAGAATCAGTAGGAGAAAGTAATACCACAATATACATGTACCAACAATGTTTAAAAGACAACCTCATTGAATTTGTTAGTGTACATTGTATATGTATACTACATGTACATGTATGGCTGCATGTACTGTTGTAGTCAGAGAGAGTGATGAAATTTTATGTGAATATTTGTTGCATGTAATAGATAGCTTACCTTAACCCTTTAGTGGATATGAGCACCCCCCCCCCCCCCATAAGTAATTTATGTTGTCCTCACTAATATACAACATATCAGCTGAGACAGAAACAGGGAGTCCAATTAAAAGCAACTAACTGCTCTCACAGCTGAATTGTCAGTATAGAGAAATCAGCATGTAAATGTATAGTACAGGTATATGGTTTATAATTATTTTGATTCAGTGTTACAATTTATTCAGATACAAAATGTGTATGATGATATGTAATATTATTGTCTTATTTTCGGCAAAAACTGCAAGAGGAGAGATATGCTAAGCGAGCACAACTACAGACATGAATATGTCTTGGAAACCATAGCAACCTATATACAAGATCGTAACTTTAATTTTCTCTGATTTGCAGCAAAAACTGAAAGAGGAAAGAGATGCTAAGCGAGCACAACTAGATGCCAGACATGAATATGTCTTAGAAACCATAGCAACCTATATGAGGTTAGAAAAATCGGAGACAGAAGATGCCATTCTTGATGGAACACAGATTGAACAGATGAACAAATTCTTTGATGCTGACGGACCATCAACATTAATGTTCTTTTATCAAGATATTGATCCAGGTCCAGAGCCAGGTATGGTACATGTACTTACAATTTGATGATAGTAAATAACAGTAATTATCCAGTCAGTGTTTTAAGGGTGGGGTACACCAGTAACAGAAATGGGGAAAGGAGTGAAAGTTGCAGTTTCCCATACAATCTTATCGCTATAATTTTGTTTGGGAACCTTGGTAAAATGACTGTGGAACCCCAGTAGATTGTATACCTTCTTACCACCCTTAAGAAAAATACTGCCATTGGCTGGTATTACTACTGTTTGTATCTTGACAACTGCTTACCAGTAGTTGCCCTCTGAAATATTCTTTGTTGGAAATATTCTTTGCTGGTCTCATGTAGAGGCAACATGTATAAGCAGTGAATGGAAACTCATTAAACTCTATGCGTACAATATACCTGTGTATGCTAGTCAACAACACAAGAAACAACTATAAGACTTGTACATGTATATACTGTGACAGCCTGTGAGTTGTTGTATGGATTTTTTCCTACCATGAATAATGGTGCATACATATCCTTATTATAACACTTTCATATTCACAGACTTATACTTGTAATAGTTGAATATTGCAAGGCATACATGTACATTTACTAATAAGGCTGTGTAACCTTTCAAATTCTCCTAGATTGCATGTTGCTATAGTAACTAAACCAGCTAGAGAGAAGTGTATGGTGTAATTGATAATTTCATCTAAGCCTTGTAATACAAATTTCTCAATGCTTTGTTTGCCATTGCTTACTCTTTACAGTTGAACGACAAGGATCAGCTTCAGTAAAGAATGCAGATGTATCTAAACGTAGGCTATCATTTTAGTATCAAAAAACACACAATATGTTGTTTGACTTTTTTTAATGTGCGTGACTATATATTGTTCATGTCGTTTGCTTTTTCTTTTTCTCAGACTTCAATTTTTATATTTTTACTTGCCATTTTCCCTAACCATGTAGCTTTTTTGTCCAGAGTTTTTGTGGTTGGTGTTTTTTCTTCTTCAAGTTCTGTTGTTTTTCCCGTGATATTATTTTCTAACACATGTCGTTAGTTCACTTGCTTGCAAGTACAATAGATTAGACTAACAAATCTTTTTTTGTGTTTTTGATCATAAAGTTTTGTAGTCCACTTAGAAGTTGAACACTTGTAGAGTTTTCTTGGAAAGATAGAAGAAAATATGATTTTGTTGACAGAAGTGTAATTTTGCTTTTACAGCTGATCAACTTCGCCTGGGACCATCTTCCACGATGAAGAAAACAAACAAGCCTAAATTGTTTGTGAGTGACGGCAAGGAAAGTTCGTTACATGGCACATGTTTGTTTTTCTCCAAACCAGATGCTAGCAGAACAATCACAAATGAGAATATTACAAAGGTAATCAGAGTTTATATTATTGCTGTGAATCTCAGCTCTTATTTCTGTTCATTCGTCTACCTGTTGTCATACACAATCATTATAACCACATTATAAGTTAATAACTCAATATACATGTACAATGTAGTACCAAAACAAATGTACTCACCTCGAACCAGTAGCTGAAAAAATCTGCAGTATTTAGTTGTCGGAAAAATAGCAAATTTTGCAGTATTATAATGCTAGTAAAAAGATCACATTCCAATGATTTGATTTGATTATAATTTGATTATCATTCATATAATTCAGTTAATTTGGCCTTTGATTTGATACAAAAAATGGCTCCTGTATAAAGTTTAACTTGGCCTTTGATTTGATACAAAAAATGGCTCCTGTATAAAGTTTAATTTGGCCTTTGATTTGATACAAAAAAATGGCTCCTGTATAAAGTTTCTGTACATTCTAATCTTCCTTCTCTGTATTCTTGTATTTTAGGATGTCTCCTTCACAGTGTTTGACACCGATAAAGGACTCCTTAACTCTGTGGAAAATATACTGACCACTATCTTTGTGCCATCGCTAAGGAAAAACACTGGTTCCTGGGGAAATATCAGCAACGGTGATGCTGCAAACATTAGGGGTGACTTTCTAAATACAATGGATTCCTTTGTGAGTGTCCTGGTTGCAGCTCAAGAATCGCTGGACGATAAGGTTGAACTTAAGCCTTGCCAGACATACAATCTATCAAAGCTGAAGAAACCCAATGACTACATAGTTGCAGCTAATAGTACAGAGTCACTAGAAGCTATTGAGGCTTGTATCGCTGTCTGGATCAAACAAATTGAACAGGTGAGACGACTCAATAAAATGAGTTAACTGTGAGCAAAGAAATCCACCAAACAAAATAAAGTTGTATTAATCTCAGACTACCTCTGGTCTCATTGCTTTGAAGTACTGCTGTCATACAGATGAAGTGATGTCTTTGAATGAGAATTGATGTGGATTAGACAATTTGACAAGATACATGCAGTCATCAACCAAACAATCTTCTCGCTATGATGGAGTAGTCACCTTCCAGAAACTTGAAAAGTTGTCGATAGTCTATAATGTTGCCCTGTTTTCAGGAATTTGTGCATTTTTTAAAGTGACTTACACTTAATTACGTATACATTTAGGTATTGGCTGAGAGTGAACAAATGCGTAAAGAAGCAGACAACATTGGACCTAGAGCAGAACTAGAACATTGGAAGAAGAGAATGGCTAAGTTTAATTATCTACTGGATCAGATCAAAGGATGTCAAGTCAAAGCAGTGCTGAATGTTCTACAGGCTGCTAAGTCTAAAACTATCAAGGTAAATAACACTAAGAATTTATGCATAACTAGACAGTGAATATTGGAGAAAATGTAATTATGTATATTAATTTCTATTTAATTTGAATAATGCCCTATGTTAGGTTAGGATGAAAGTGATGGAAAGACTCAGACCACCCGTCAGATTTTAGCCTTAGCAGATCAAAATCTTATCTACATCCCCGACAAGTCCAGTATGTTAGCTTGTAATTACTCTGTTATTAATTTCATACCTGGAAGATTGAAAAACATTAATAGTCGACTTGTTAAACGTGGGTCGGATTTGTTTTATATTTCTAAATCTGTGTTTCTACTCCTGCTTGATACTGTGCAAAACACCTTGCAGTTATATTGCACAGGTGTTGAATTTTCAAAATGTAGTTTAATTGTATATACTGTATTTCAAAATCTTTAAATTGCTCTTTATCTATTTATTTATTTATTTATTTATTTATTTATTTATTTATTTATTTATTTATTCAGACATGGATGGATCTGGACAGACGAATCACTGATGCAGCAAATGAAGCCAAAGATAATGTCAAGTATCTGTATACTTTGGAGAAATTCTGTGATCCCCTTTACAACAGTGATCCAGTAAGTACTTTCATTTTCCTTTGAAGTAGGATCCAGGAGAAAATATTTGTATTCAAAATGTGCCTACAAATTGAGTCACTTTGTACATTGTATGCATGGTTAAACATTTTATCAAGGGAACTCTATTAATATATGAAGTGCTTTCTTTAGAACATTGGCATTTCTGAAGTTTACAATTGTCAAATTATGTTGTCAATTCCTTCTGTCTATCATATTAAGAATATCTTGTTTTCCCTATAGATTGGTATGGTTGAAACTATTCCGGGTCTTGTCAACGCTATCCGTATGATTCACAGTATATCCAGGTATTACAACACCAGGGAAAGAATGACATCTCTCTTTGTCAAGGTAACAATGCTTTCTGTTTTTTAGTGCAGGCACAGCAAACTGTGTGTGTGGGTGGGGAGGGGGTGGGTTTATATCTATGAAATTTATATTATTGTGTGTTTGTGTGTGTGTGTGTGTGTGTGTGTGTGTGTTTGTGTGTGTGTGTGTGTGTGTGTGTGTTTGTGTGTGTGTGTGTGTTTGTGTGTGTGTGTGTGTGTGTGTTTGTGTGTGTGTGTGTGTGTGTGTGTGTGTGTGTGTGTGTGTGTGTGTGTGTGTTGGCACAATGAAATCAGAGATAATTTAAGTTATTTGATATATATTGTCAAACTTGAGTCAAAAAGGACTTCAATTTATCATGAATGTCATCATTCTAATACAATTTCCCAAAACTTACGAATGTTTGGACATTGTTAATATATGTAAGTGTAACCATGGCTACCTGTATTCCCTTTGTTGTAGGTCACCAATCAAATGATAACTGCTTGTAAAGCCTACATCACCTGTAGTGGTATGTATAACATCTGGGAACAGCCACGAGATGAGGTGATTGAGAAACTACAGGCATGTATCAAGCTGAATCAGGAGTACCAAAGATGCTTTCAGAAAACTAAACAGAAGCTGGAAACCATGCCAGATGAGAGACAGTTTGACTTCTCAGAAATGTACATCTTTGGCAAGTTTGATACGTTTCAGCGACGTCTTGTCAAGATCATTGACATCTTTGATACTATTAAGGTGTATCAACAACTAGCTGAATGTAGAATAGAAGGTAAGTGAATGACATTGACAGTGGTCAGTAGATAGAGGATATACCAAACATTGACAGTAGTCAGTAGATAGAGGATATACCAAACATTGACAGTGGTCAGTAGATAGAGGATATGCCAAACATTGGCAGTGGTCAGTAGATAGAGGATATACCAAACATTGGCAGTGGTCAGTAGATAGAGGATATACCAAACATTGACAGTAGTCAGTAGATAGAGGATATACCAAACATTGACAGTGGTCAGTAGATAGAGGATATACCAAACATTGACAGTGGTCAGTAGATAGAGGATATACCAAACATTGACAGTGGTCAGTAGATAGAGGATATACCAAACATTGACAGTGGTCAGTAGATAGAGGATATACCAAACATTGACAGTGGTCAGTAGATAGAGGATATACCAAAAATTGACAGTGGTCAGTAGATAGAGGATATACCAAACATTGACAGTGGTCAGTAGATAGAGGATATACCAAACATTGACAGTGGTCAGTAGATAGAGGATATACCAAACATTGACAGTGGTCAGTAGATAGAGGATATACCAAACATTGACAGTAGTCAGTAGATAGAGGATATACCAAACATTGACAGTGGTCAGTAGATAGAGGATATACCAAACATTGGCAGTGGTCAGTAGATAGAGGATATACCAAACATTGACAGTGGTCAGTAGATAGAGGATATACCAAACATTGGCAGTGGTCAGTAGATAGAGAATATACCAAACATTGACAGTGGTCAGTAGATAGAGGATATACCAAACATTGACAGTGGTCAGTAGATAGAGGATATACCAAACATTGACAGTGGTCAGTAGATAGAGGATATACCAAACATTGACAGTGGTCAGTAGATAGAGGATATACCAAACATTGACAGTAGTCAGTAGATAGAGGATATACCAAACATTGACAGTGGTCAGTAGATAGAGGATATACCAAACATTGACAGTGGTCAGTAGATAGAGGATATACCAAACATTGACAGTGGTCAGTAGATAGAGGATATACCAAACATTAGGATTTTTATCTAGAGGGGACTGATACCAGACATGATTTGTTTTAAAGGCATCAAATTGATTGAAATTAATTAAACATCAATACACAGGCTGTCATTGGTCAGAATTTAATCACATGACCTTCTTTAAACAGACTATTGCCCATGTGGTGATATTGCCTGGACATGCAGAGACTATTGCTAGGCACTCCTGCTTGCTAGAGTTATTTCAACCAATACGTATCAATTCTGTTTTTCAGTATTGCGTGCTTGAGATGACATAAGTTAGTATACCAAAAAATTTGTACTAAAATGGTGTGGAGTCGTTCATCATATCATCAATTATGCTGAAATGTAAGGAATTGATTTATGATACCTTTGAAGACATGCATCAACATTAACAGTATACTCTAGAGTATTTTCACCCATCAGTGAGTTTTAATAATTGCTATTTGGTTTGTGTACACAGGAATGGAACTGATGGCAAACCGATTCCATGTGATAATGACCAGTATGAAGAAGAAACCATATGACCCCCTAGACCAGCGAAAAACTGACTTTGACCTTGACTATGATGATTTTAAAAGACAAGTCAATGATCTACAGGTAAAATTTGTCACTCTGATTTATGATGGTACATTTTTACATTTTTTTTTTCAGCTTTTCTCAGTTTAGCTGGCAAAGTGTTAAATATACACAAAAATACAAGAGTCGTGACTTAACTAGGTTTTAAAAATATAATTTCCAACCTAATAAAAATTAAGTTTCACCTTTCATGATAGAGGTGAAAATCACATCAAATTGAGGTACATTCAAAATGACACTGGCTATAAGAATTATTTGAAGTTGATGAGAAATAAGAGACTTTATTGACAACAACAACGATGACAAGGACGACAGCGACAATGACGACGATGATGAAAACAACAATAACAACAACAAAATAATGGATTTATTTTCCTGTTCAATTATACCTTGACCCAGCTTTTGTCATCCAGTAAATCGTCACATATATCAGTATTCTTGATAATAGATAGTTCACATAAAGTTGTCTGTATGCGGACTGATTACTATTGTTCATTTTTATTGTGAAATTACAGAGTCAAATCAAGGCTTTCATGGACCATACTTTTGATAAGATTCACAACACAGGTAGAGCTCTATTACTGATCAGAAAATTTGAAAGGTAAGAATTTTGTTGTGATATAAATATTACTCCAGAACACATGTTGAGGGCCATACCATGGGATTTGACAATGGCAGAAGAAAGCAAAAACTCAGTTTTTTACAAATACAGTCCCTAAAGAGTAATAAGAACACCAACATTTTGAGTTGGGGGGGGGGGGGGGGGGGTTATGAAGTGAGGATTTAAAGACCTTACTGTGTAGTAGAGGTGGGGGGGGGGGTATGAAGTGAGGATTTAAAGACCTTACTGTGTAGTAGAGGGGGGGAAGTGGTCAATACAAATCATTAATAGATGTAACTGCAAAAACCTTTTCTGGCAAACTGTCTTCAGTGTGTTAGTCAAAAAAACAAGATTTTAATGTACATCAAACATAGATTTATGTTTGATGAATACCATATACCTACTATAAGTAGTTACACTGTTCACGTCTTTGGAATCAAGTGGGATCAGACAAAGGAGACATAGTTAAAATTACAGTTTGGATTGGTTTGATTGGTCACTGTATTTGGTTGTTGAAACTGAAACGTTATGCGATATTACTTATGAGAAGCATTGATGTTATTTTCACATTGTTGTCTTTTATTTCATTCTGTTTTTAGACTTAATATTGGCAATCTTGGCATTGAAGAAAAATATGCCATCATCCTACAAAAATATGGCAAGGAAATTGATAACACCTCTCGTAACTACCAGAAAAATAAGAATGATCCACCTGTGGCCAGAGATCTTCCTCCAATCGCTGGTAAGATTATGTGGGCAAGGCAGATGTACAGACGTATTCTAGAACCAATGGAAGTCTTTCAACAGTTTCCCACCATCCTACAGACTGCAGAAGGCAAGAAGATCATTAAAAACTTCAACAAACTGGCTAAAGTCTTGATGGAATTTGAGGTACTCTACCACCGTGCCTGGTTACGACAGGTTGAAGCTGCCAAATCTGGCCTTCATGCATCCCTACTAGTACGCCACCCAGAATCTAATGACCTCTATGTCAACTTTGACCCTCAAATCCTGACCTTGATTAGGGAGACAGAATGTATGGCTAGGATGGGACTGGAGATCTCATTGGCTGCTAAAGCTCTTAGACAAAAACAGGGTTACTTCAAAGAAAACTACAACAAGCTACAGGTAAGCCTGGTAATTTGAATGGAGGTTACACATTTTTGTAGCTGATAAGATAAACAGAAAACATCCAATATGAGTGTATACAGTGCTTAAAATTAGTCATTTTTTGTTCAAATGTAGCAGGAATATTACATTTATAAAATAGTTATGGAAAAGATATACATGTAGATGTCATTAGTTTTAATAGAAGTAATCAGCAGAAAATTTTTATTGTCCTGACTGTAATAGTATTTTTGTTTTAAAAAAAAAAATACACGCAGTGATACAAAAACAAGCAAATTCTAACTTAGCAGCATCTTTTCTTTGATTCATTCATTTAAAGCATTGTTTGACATGGACCATCCTGTAGTAATGCATATTGATAAACACATTGCATTAAAAGTAGAAATAGGTAGAGGTATTGTCTCAATTTTCAGCTGTTCAAATGATATAGACTTTGATGATATGGGTAATATAATATAACACCTAAATGCATGATGTAGTGCTTTATTCCAGTTTCTGTCTAATTTTCATTGCAGATGTTACTGGCTGAGGTGAAACGTGTTTGTTCCAAGATCCACGTCGCCTTTGAACCATTGATGGCACCTCATTTGAACAAACTTGATGATGCAGTTAATCCTGGCCTGAATACCCTGACTTGGACAAGTTTAACCATTGATACCTATGTGGATTCTGTTTACGATACACTGGGTAGGAATTCTATATCTTTAAGTTTTACAAGTTTTGTTGATTTCGAGTTACACCGACAGTGGCACAGATAGTTTTAAGAGACTACAAGAGACCAGACTAAAACTATAACTGTGGCATGTAGTACATGTACATGAAATAAATGAGTACTTGCGTATTAAATATCAGTGCTGTGGTAATGCCAATACAATCACATTGGCCATGTTAACACTAGAAGTCAGTGGAAATGTACTTCAGAAGTTTAGAGAATGGATAATTTGAGACACTGACTTGCTGATTGTTAAGATAATAGAAATGTAAAGAAAGATTTTAGTTTTTGATTGTATCACCAATGAATGGTGAAACTAAGAGAGAAAGTCAACACTTGATTTGTGAGACACAAGTACATGTAATCAGTATCCTGTCACTAATGTTGTATTAAAAAGAGTTGTAAGGTCTAACATAACTTATTGTAACCCATTGTAGGTGAATTGGAATTGTTGATGGACCGTGCCAATGATCTGGTACAGTTCCATAAGGTCTAACATAACTTATTGTAACCCATTGTAGGTGAATTGGAATTGTTGATGGACCGTGCCAATGATCTGGTACAGTTCCGTATTAATTCTGTACTTCAAGACATGAGCAACACAATGCTGTGTGAACTTCCTGAGGAGTTACCATGGACAGCAGAACAGTTTCTGGACAAGACTACGGTAAACTTTCTCTCTTTTGGTATTTTTATATTCCATTGCATTGTGTGAAAATATTCCTGTTTTTACTATGATTATATAAGATTCATGTCATTAATGCAAACTTATCTGTGTAGGTTACTGTATCAACATTAAAATTAAAAAAGAAATTGTTGGAATTTTATGATAATAAAACTTAAGCTGATTCCAGTGTCATATTGCTAACTCTGAAGTTATCAGACTGATGAATATGTCCATAGAATTGGACAAAAGCTTCAGTTTCCCTTTCACAAAATTGTTAGTGTTTGAATATTTCTGTGTTGGTAACATTTATATTAGATTTGTGTTGACAAGTTTCTGAATGTATAATTTTTGAATGCATATGGTGACAGCAATCAACTACTTTGATTATAGGAACTTTGCAACCGTGGAGCCATCACCATCCAAATCAAGAGTACACAAGTGGAGGAGGCAGCTAATGAACTTATTAATATGTTAATTATTGATGAAACAGAAGAAGAAGAAGAAGAAAAAGAGGCAGAAGAAGAACATAAGTCTAACGATGAGGAAGATGAAGGTAAGGGAAAGAAGTATAACGAAGCAACAAACAAAGGCAGTGTTTATTGTTTCACTGGGGGCGCTGTTCATCAACAAGCCCACTGCCAACAAAGCATTTAGTTGCTACTGTATTCTGGCACAAAGATTGCAGTAAACAAAGGCAGTGTTTACTATTGTAACTGGGGGCGCTCTTCAGTATAATGTATGGCCAGCAATGTTTTGGACTCTGATAAAGTTCTGATTTACTCCTTTAGGCCTTAGAGCGAATCACTCTTTTCATAGTAAATGTCCTGATGTTTTGTGACAAAACAATAACAGTTTTAGTGATTTTCTGTGAATGTTCTTGATAGGGGAACTAGCTTAAGTATTTCATTTAGGAGGAAACCTGTTGATTATCATGAACGTAAAAAATTAGTACCCATTGACATTGTTTTGATTGCATAACATACATCTCATAATAATGATTCCCTCTTCAGATGAAGATACAGAGAAGAAACGACGTTCCAGTGAGACTGGTTCCCATGGTAGCGGACGCAGTCACAGCAGACACACATCACGAATTCATTCAGCAGTTGCTGCTAAGAACACAGTTGCCAAGAAGAAGAGAGAAATGAGAGAAAACTTGGAAGAGTCAGCTCAGGAATTATTGTCTCACTTTAATCACCGTAATCTTGATGCTTTATTGAAAGTGACTAGAACAACATTGGATTCCATCAGGAGACGAATCACTTCCAGCTCACATCTTGCATATATGGGTGAGTTATTGATACAATCACTTCCAGCTCACACCTTGCATATATGGGTGAGTTATTGATACTATCACTTGCACTGCCACCCTTACATAAGGGGAATTTTATGTCCAGTTCCAAGTGACTTACTGTCCAGCTCCCACCTTGCATGTTGAAGTACTAAATTTGTTCAATATCTACAATCTGGTTCTTGCCTACGTTGTAAACAATCTCTGTCAGTGCCTGTGTTAACATCTATTTCTTGTTTGTATTATGTTTCTTTTCAGATGAAGACAAAGGTAAAAAAGAGTCACCATTCTTCCGTTGTAATGTAAACCTGGCCATTCCATTGATTGTAATGCAGCCTGCCTTGGATGAAGTACAGCAGTGTGTCAACAAAGCAGCACAACTTGTACTCAATGTGGCCAAAGGTGTTGCACAGTGGTCTAAGGAGAGAAAGAAGAAGGTATGTAAGATAGATTTAAAGAGTCTATTAGATAGTGTGATGTTTTCACATCTCATACAATAAATTTCTCCTTAACTTACAAATACAAAACATAGACATTAACAGTACACACACATTTACACATACAATGATACATTTCATCATGTGTAATCACTGAAGGGATTTGATGTATGAAATATTTGGTGAAAAAAATTAGCACTTTAGCTAAGTTACAACATTGAAATGAGAGATATGCAGTGTTTCAAAGAAACAATCATCTATGTGGAAGGAATCATCTTGGATTTGATGGGTCATAGGTCAAAGTTGTGAGCTTCTTCATCATGGGACATTTGTATCCCATTATATCCCATAATGTTCACCCTGTTGTGTATTTGTATAAATTTACTATGTTTCAGAACAAGCAGGACTTGGATTTACACAGTGAGGAACGTGAACGTCGTGGCAGTGTTATTAGTATGGCCCATTCTGAAAGTTCTGCATCATCAAGACTTAAAGGTATAGTAATAGAACTGAAATGACTGCACCTTAGTTGGTATGTTGAAGGAAAACTGTTCAAAATAGAAACAGCTGTTGTTAAAAAGAAGAAAAAAAAAATTAAAAAAACCAAAAACAAACACAAAAACCCACACAATACAGCAAGAGATGATGGAAGCTCATCTGTGTATAGTGATTTGTGAAAACAATGACGAAGCCATGTCTTGAAAATAAAGTGTATGTTTCTTTATTTTGCCAACAGCTAAAGCCGATGATCCCTATGCAATGGGACCCCAGCAACCCAAGAATAACTACTTCAAGAATGTGAGTGAGAACAAGGAGATTGCCAAGTTGGTGTCTCTCCTTTCAACTGCTATTAACTCACAGAAGAAGGTATGTGTAAATGGTTGTCACACACACACCGCTCAAAAAATGGGTGTTTAGAAAACTACCCAATCCAGTCAAGTACCATGTTACAATTGTTTTTTCTAACATAGTTGCTTCAATGTTATTTTAACCTTTACACTTATAAAATGTCAGATACATGTACATGAAGAGACTTCTCCATAAAACAGTTACACTGATTAATAGAAAACATAAAAATATTGCTTCTTTGTGCCATTCGTCTTCTCAATTCTTATTTTTTTAAAAACTTTTCATATGAATACCTTCCATCATTGATCTTTGATATTTTGCTGAGCTACATTTTGTAAGCCCATTTATTTGGTTTCTCTTTTATTTTTGGAAAATGCTATGATTTGAAAATTGTGCACCTTAAAATGGCAGTACTATTTACATAAATTGTGTGAAATTGTTGACTATAAATGTTGTATATTGCCTGAGTACTTACTGATATATATGCATTGTCTGTCCATTGACAGGAAGTGACAACTGCACTGGATAAATTTAAACATTATCATGAGATATGGCAGAAGGAACGTGATGAGACATTAGATGAATTTATGAAGGAAGATCCCAAACTAGGAGACTTCAATGCTATGATTCTGTACTACAAAGACTTAGAAAACCAAATACTAGAAGAGCCAGAGTTCTATAATGTAGGAGCCATTGCCTTGTTTACTGGTAAGTCTGTGTAGGAAGTTGTAGCATTTGAACCAGGCTAGGTGTTACATATGGCATAACACATTCTCATTGCAAATATGTCAGAGCTTTCAATGGTATTATATGTATGCATCCAATTTCCATTGTCTTGGTGATGCAAATATACATCAGCTGCCATGGTGATACTTCTGTTTATCAGTTACCATGCTGATAAAACATGCATCAGTTGTCATGGTGATACAATACATCACTTGTCCCAACATTATAACATACAGGTGACCTTGAGATTTGTACTCAATGTCAAATGTTATTTAGCCATATAAAATCTACTGGCATAGAAGAGTACTGAACAGTAAATGTAGAACTGAATTAATGAATAATGCAAACAGAATTAATAAGTTTATTTCTATAAGGTGAAAATATTGACATAACATTCTCAATTTAAACTATTTTAATATTATTTTTAATTTCGATACATATTGACAAGTCATTGACATTTAAAAAATGACTTCTTGTGTTGTGAGCAGAGTCGGTTGCATAATAGGTGTTTCCTTTACATACACATTACTAGATGAAGTCAATGAATTGTTTAATATTATGGCTGAATACCAGGCTGGAGTTCTGACAATAACAAGTGATGGTTTAATTATGCTTCACTAAGTACAGCCGGGGAAATTCAATATGCCACAAAAGTGCCCACCACCCACCACCACCAACACCATATAAAAACAGTATATCAGACACTCGGTTCATAGCCTTTTCACTTTCTGTAAATAATGAATAGCAATGACTGACAAGGTTGATAAATTAGAAATAATCTTTGACATAACGTCTTTTTTTTTATGTTTGCAGAGAAACTTAAACTTGCATTGACAACAGAAACACGTGCATGGCAGGTAACGTTTGGTAGATACTGTAACCAGAAATACAGAACAATGATGGAAGACATCTTTAACTTTATTGAAGAAATCAGTAAAAGACTGAGTCGACAAATCAAGGACTTGGATGATATCAGGGTTGCTATGAAGTCATTGAAAGACATCAGAGAAAATGAAATCAGAATTGATATGGAAATTGGACCAATTGAGGTAAATCTAAACTACTTTTATTTCTAACTTTCAAAGAATGGAATGTATAAATAGATTATTTGTGTGGAATTGTTGGGGATTTTTTTCACCTAAGTAATGGAACAGATTTCACCATTTTATATACTTATTTTATCATTTTAGACCCTGTATAGTTAATGATTGAAATATCATTATTTTAGACCCTGTATAGTTAATGATCAACATAACTTCATCATTTTAGACCCTGTATAGTTAATGATTAAAAATAACTCATTATTTTAGACCCTGTGTAGTTAATGATTAAAATAACTCATTTCAAGATGTACCTGTTTGGATTGTTAGAAGACTGCAAAATTATGAATAAATCTGAAATTTTGCCATTAATTATTGAAAAGATGTTCATGTATCTATTTGATATTAAATGTTGCTGTTTGAAACCATTAACATAGAGGTAACAAAAAAAAGGAATTTAATACTGAGCACGGAGTAATAAGGTAAATTTTGAAATGTCTAAATTTCAATTATTGTTCTGTGTAGGAATCATATGCCATGTTGAATCGATATGAACTCCTGGTTGCCAAAGAAGAGTCAGAACGTGTTGACACATTGAGATACTCTTGGGAGAAATTGGTTTCCACAGCATCAGAGATGTCATGGCATTTACTGAAGATACAGCCTGGTTTCCGTGGCGACTTGATTGAAAATGTCAAAACATTTATTGTGGATTGCGACAAATTTTATGGTGATTATGAATCGGTAAGTTTCAGCTGATATTTTCCTAGTCAGTTTCATTCAATATTTTCCCAGTCAATTTCAGTCTCTAGTTTCCCAGTCAATCTCTTCTGTCATGATATACTGGTAGTAATTGTAGTAACCTTTGACCTACAGATGTTAAAATGGCTGTACCTGTAGCCTGCATAGATTGTAGTTAATATGTATTGTCAAACTAATTTTCATTATCTTTACATAAACTTGTAATGTCAACACAATATTTGTCTCAGATAAGTCTTCAATTTAGCCATGTGAGAATTCATAGTTTATTTCACAAAATAAAAAAATTATTATTTCGTCATCAGATCCTAACTTTATTTTATTCAATACTAATATATGTCTAGTAGAAATAGAGAAATTACAAACTCCTAATAGAAATTGTTAAATAGAAAAATATTATTTCTTCATGATATGATTTTACAATTGTTTTGTTTTTCTTACTCAGACTGGACCAATGGTTGCTGGTGTACCTCCAAAAGAAGCCAGTGATAGACTGGTAATCTTCCAGAACCACTTTGATACACTGTATCGTAAATATGTGACGTATACCGGTGGAGAAGATCTGTTTGGATTGCCAGTGACATCCTATCCTAAATTACTAGAAATCAAGAAACAACTAGCTCTGCTTCAGAAATTGTACAGTTTATATAATGATGTCATTGACAGAGTCAATGGATATTATGATATACTCTGGACTGATGTTGATATTGAGAAGATTAACAATGAACTTCAAGATTTCCAGAACAGGTCAGAAAAACTTCAACTTTTGTTTTGATAACAGTAAGAAGAGAATTCAATAAGAAATATTCTTAAAAACTTTGAAATACTTTGCAGTGAAACACTCTTACAGAAAGAGTAGTGAGAGTTCTTATAATTTGTGTGTTTACTTACCGGGGTAGTATTTTAGTTGAATGTTATACTTATAGGAGTTGTGATGGAGTTAGTGTACATCGGTATTTAGTTATGTGAGTGCTGAAATGAAATAGCTGCATTATCCAATGTGGCACATTGCCTGCTAGATTTATGCTACAATGATGAAAAAGTATTTTTATCACGGACCATCAAAGTTATAACTCATCCATAAAAATATATATATCACCTTTCAACTTCAACATTCTGTGTTGTTTCTGGAAATAAATCATATTCTATAAATTGTCTTGCAGATGTCGTAAACTGCCAAGGGCTCTGAAAGAGTGGCCTGCTTTCAATGACCTGAAGAAGACAATTGATGATTTCAACGAGACTTGTCCGCTGTTGGAACTGATGACAAACAAAGCCATGAAACCAAGGCACTGGACTCGTATGCAAGAGACAACCGGTCATGTATTTGACGTTGAACGAGAAGACTTCACACTACGTGAAATTATGAGAGCTCCTCTACTCACCTACAAGGAAGACATTGAGGTAAATGCTCTCTAAACTTGTAAAAATGTAGTTGAATTGTTATAACCGGCTTTTTAAATACTTTGTGATGTCATTTCATCCATATATTTCACTTATTAATATTAGAGAGAGAGAGAGAGAGAGAGAGAGAGAGAGAGAGAGAGAGAGAGAGAGAGAGACAGACAGACAGACAGACAGACAGACAGACAGACAGACAGACAGACAGACAGACAGACAGACAGACAGACAGACAGACAGACAGACAGACAGACAGACAGACAGACAGACAGACAGACAGACCGACAGAGACAGACAGAGAGACAGAGAGACAGAGAGAGACAGCAAGGACTGCAAAATAACTTACAGAGTTGTTACTCTTTTTTTTATCTCAGGACATTTGTATCTCAGCTGTCAAAGAAAAGGACATTGAAGCTAAACTAAAACAAGTCATTGCTGACTGGAGCTCACAGATGCTGACTTTTGGTAACTTTAAGAACCGTGGTGAACTTTTACTGAGAGGTGACAACACATCAGAAATTGTCAGTCTAATGGAGGACAGTTTGATGGTTCTTGGATCGTTGCTTAGCAACAGGTTAGTAAACAACAAATATCTATTAGATGATTAGTGCAGACAGAGGTGAAATAGTTAGTTTGAAAATATTTGATTTCAAATTGGTACTCACCAGTCTTTTTGACACCATTTTATTTGGGTGGATAAATTGACATTATAAGTGTGTTACAATTATACAATAGAATCATAGAATACAATACATTACAATACAATAAAATACAATACAATACACCACAATACAATACAATACAATACAATACAATACAATACAATACAATACAATACAATACAATACAATACAATACAATAAAATACACCACAATACAATACAATACATTACAATACAATACATTACAATACAATACAATAAAATACAATGCAATGCAATACAATACAATACAATACAATACAATACAATGCAATACAATAGAACAATGTATTTATTGTTCCAAAATAAGTGTTCCTATTATCCCATCATTACAAGATATATAAAATATGTACTTTAACTTTCATTATTTACTTTCCACTTTCAGATATAATGCCCCTTTCAAAAAGACCATTCAACTGTGGGTACAGAATTTATCCAATACAACAGACATTATTGAGAATTGGATGCAGGTACAAAACCTGTGGGTTTACTTGGAAGCTGTCTTTGTTGGTGGTGACATTGCCAAACAACTACCAAAAGAAGCCAAAAGATTCTCCCAAATTGACAAGTCCTGGGTAAAGATTATGACCCGTGCTCATGAGAATCCCAATGTTGTACAGTGCTGTGTTGGTGATGAGACCATGGGACAACTCCTACCCCATTTACTGGAACAATTGGAGTTATGTCAGAAATCATTGACTGGGTAAGTGATTTTAGTGCGGTGTACTCAACTTTGTCTTTACCAGTAAATATAAGGTCAACTACCGAAAAGTGCATGATAAGAAAGAGACAAAGAGTCAAAATTGGAGGTTAGCAGCTGACTTGAAGAGGTGCTAACTTACAGTTAGAGTAATACTTGTAGGGTCTTAGGACATCATAGATGGCACAGTGTTCATCTCTGTAGAATACTTCACAATGATATTAAGATTGCCAAATTAATTCTTTTACTGACTTGTATATGTTTTGTTGACTTTCTTTGACAGATATCTAGAGAAGAAACGTCTGCTGTTCCCTCGTTTCTTCTTTGTCTCAGATCCTGCATTGCTGGAGATTTTGGGTCAAGCTAGTGATTCCCACACAATACAGGCTCATTTATTGAGTGTCTTTGACAACATTAAGACTGTCAAATTCCATGACAAGGATTATGATAGAATGATGGGTATCTCTTCACAAGAAGGTGAAACTATTGATGTAAGTCTATCACCATTATTATCTCCTCATTATAAAGCCATTTAATCTAGAGTCTCAGTTATTGTGGGTTTAAGAAAATTCAAAATCCCCATTCGCCGTGATTCTAGGCTACAGTTATTGACACCATGCAAATTCCACAACAAGAATGTCAGACTATTAACTACAGTTGTAAAGGAAGGGCTTTTAAATGAATAATAATAATAATAATATTTATTTCTTTAAAAAACGCTTTACATGTAAAACAAAACATCTCAAAGCGCTTCACACAACTTTGTAAAAAAAGAATTAAAAAACCATCAATAAAATACTTTCATTCAATAAAAAGGTGTGTCTTAAGATTTGATTTAAAAACATCAATATTTATGCTAAGACGGAGTGAAACTGGTAGCTGATTCCAGAGACGCGGAGCACACACCGAAAAAGCCCTGTCTCCATAAAAAACCGTGTTGGCAATTGGCTGGCGAAGTGTATGAGCACCTTCGGTAGAGGAACGAAGGGTACGACCAGAAGAACGGATTTCTAGCAGTTCTCTGAGATAAACAGGGGACATGTTACTTAAAACCTTGTATGTTAAACATAGAATTTTGAACTTTATCCGTTTTTGTATGGGCAGCCAATGTAAATTATGAAGTACTGGTGTAATATGGTCTGTTCTGGGTGTTTTCATGACTAGGCGTGCAGCAGCATTCTGAATTGACTGGAGCTTATGGATTTGATAATCTGGCAGGCCATAAAGTAGAGAATTACAGTAGTCAAGACGAGATGTAACGAACGCATGCACTAATTTTTCTGTGGACTGTTGATCTAAAAGATTACGGATTTTTCCTATTTTCCAAAGAGCAAAGGACGCTGACTTACATATACTAGCAATGTGAGATGTCATTGTCATTGATGCATCAAGTGTGACACCAAGGTCTCGAACAATCGAAGAAGAATGAACTATGGCACTCCCAACTTGTATGTCGCACTCCCGTGGCCCGTCCCCATTTCCAAACTTCGAGGAGAATTTTATCACCTCTGTCTTGCCATCATTAAGTGCAAGCATGTTGTTAGCCATCCACTGACGAATTTCGTAAATACATCCCTCAATTTGTTCACTTGGGACGCAACCACCGGGGCACACGACATACAGTTGGGAGTCATCAGCGTAGAACATACTTTCTAAACAGTGTTTACTGATGATGTCCTCCAGGGGCGCTGTATAAAGACTAAATAATACTGGTCCAAGGACAGAACCCTGGGGGACCCCACAATCAAGTGATTGTGCTTCCGACACCACCGAACCAATACGTACTTTCATTGTTCTGTTCTGTAAATATGAGGTTATCCAGTCTAATACTGTACCTTGAATGCCAAACCTATGGCGGAGTCTGTGTATCAGAATGTTATGGTCGATGGTGTCGAAAGCAGCTGATAGGTCAAGTAGAATCAAAATAACGTCCTCCCGCCGATCGAGGGCTCGCAGCACATCATTTTGGACACGAATGAGTGCAGTTTCGGTGCTGTGGCCCTCTCGGTAGGCGGACTGACTTTTTGCATACAAATTATTGCTGCACAGATACGAATTAATTTGAATTAAAACTGATTTTTCAATCAACTTTGAGATGAAAGGTAAATTGGAAACTGGTCTATAGTTTTTATAGACATTTTTGTCAAGTCCAGGCTTTTTTAGCAAAGGGCGTACAATTGCAGATTTACATGATTGTGGAAATTCACCTGACATTAATGAAGTATTGATGATATGTGTAATTGCTGGGGATATTTGATATAACAATTGCTTTACAAGTACTGTTGGTATCGGATCTTGACTTGCGGATTTAGCAGGTAACGACCGTATGAGCTTCTCAACAAATTCGATAGATACTGTCTCAAAAGAGAACAAACTGAAACTAACGTTTAAAGAAGAGCCAACTGGTGGAACAAATGACATCGCCTCGCGAATCTTTTCGATCTTAGAAATGAAGAACTTGGCGAAGATGTCTGGTAATTCATTTGAGTCCACGTCTGGTCTAGTTGAAGCAAGTTCACTCTTATTGCCCGCGATGTCGTCAATTATACGAAACAGGGATTTAGTATCAGCAGCAGTAATACGATTGCGATGATAGGATGAATGTGCATCGCACAACTTTGCCGTGTACAGATTTCGTGCAGATTTAAATATTTGCTCATGGACAACAAGACCAGTTTTTTTCCATTGCCTTTCCAATTGACGCAGATTTCGGCGGGCCGACAAAAATTCTTCCGTGAACCACGGAGCACGGACTTTATCCAAAACGTATTTTTGGATGACAGGTGCAACATCGTCGATCACTGAGGTCATCGCGTTATTGTACGTGTCAACGAGCTCAGTAGCACACAGATCGATTTCTGATAAACCCGGTAATGGCGATGCCGCAAGCTTTTGTTGAAGAACACTCATGTCAATGTTGGCAAGTTTTCTTGTAGATCGAAGAAGCTTTTGTTGACGTGGACGCTTGAATACAGTTGAAAAATGAAGAGCAGCATGATCAGACGGCAACAGCCAATCACACTTGATCTCATTGACACAAGAGTCAGCTGCTCGAGTGATAACCAGATCCAAGGTGTGGCCTCTAGAATGTGTTGGACCAATCACATGTTGAATGAGTCCCATTGAATTCAGTAGATCACAGAATTTTTCGCTGTCTTTATCAGTAGGATTGTCAACATGAATGTTAAAGTCACCAGCGATAATAAGCTTCCCCTGTGAGCAAATTACATTCTCCAAGAGGGAGAAGAATTCGCGTAGAAAGTCATTAATAGTCCCCTTTGGTGGCCGATAGATGACGAGAAGACGAACAACAGATGATTGAATGTTAATGTGTCCATCAATGACTTCGAACGATTTAAACGACAGTGTCTTATTCGGTTTGAATTTTAGATTTGATTTGGTGATAACAGCAGTGCCTCCTCCCTTTTGTTTTGCGCGTGGAACTTGGTATATGTTGTAACCGCTTAAGGATGATGATAACCGCGCTGTAATGTTGTCGCTTGATTCTTTAAACCACGTTTCAGTTACCATAAATACATCAGTTTTATTCTGAATGATGGAATCGGAGATAGACTGTAACTTCCCATTCATGGATCTAGCATTCCATAAGGTGAACTGAACATTAAGAGCTTTTAATAATGCAGATTCTCTGCGGATAGTTACTATATTCGACAAATTCGTTGAACGGACATAAGGATGACACTGACGCTGGAAAACGTTTATCACTGTGGGTATAAATCTTGTACCATTCGAAAAATCGACTGACTGTTCGAATTCTTTTGTCAATTGTGAGTTGTTTGATCGAGGTTGTGTCATACAGTCTTTACTGATTTTCAGAGCATCCGATCTCATCCCTCTGTGGGTAGGTTGTTTGGCTCGTATTCCACATGACTTAATTGTATTCCAAACTGCTACTGGTAATCTCTCTCTGGTCGATGGCTTGTTAAACAGGTGCAACAATTTTCTACTGTATTGCATAGTTGATATTAACATATGAATGCAGAAGACCATAAACAATAGCCTGTCAGCAATGGGGGTTGAAATTGGGCTCAAGACTACAAGTCTCTTGCAGAAAAACTTATGGCGAAAACAGAACGGATACGCTACAAACCAAATGTTGCAATCGATAAGCAGTGTCCGTGAATGTTCATGTAGGCTGCAGACCACTCCGAATTCAATAAAAAGCAATCACGAGTGAGAAAATAGAGGTCATTCAGGAGCTCCGTTTTGAGGCTACCGTCAAGGCGCACACACAATCATATGAAGTGTTGAATGACTTAACTTTTCATTTGGGACTAAGGACATTCACTTTTTTCTGCATGTTTATTGCATCCTATTATCATTTAGACATGTGGAAAAATTGTACAGCCATGGACAAGACTAGTTTTGCTGAACTTTCCATGATCCACATCAGATAACAATTGTGAATTTCTTTTGTATTTATTTTGTATATTTATATCATATGTATGCTCTCTGAAAGTGTAGCTTCTGGTGAAATAAATTTCATTCATCCATTCATTTATCTTTTTTTAGCTGTTGTTGTTGTTGTTGTTGTTGTTGTTGCTGTTGTTGTTGTCGTCATTGATAATATGAATGAGTTGTTATCCAGTGACCCAAAATATTCATCAGCTTGACATCATACAGTATGGTGTAGGTGAATATAATTGTAATTTGTATTTTTACGACTGTCTATCTAACACAGCTTGAGAAACCAGTCCGTGCAGAAGGTAATGTGGAAGTCTGGTTAATGAGTTTGATGAAGATGGCACAACATTCACTACATGTGGTTATCAGAACGGCTGCCATTGCTGTACAAGATTCTAGCTTCAATCTGATAGAATTCCTCAATACATACCCATCACAGGTAAGATAGAATTCCTCAATACATACCCAGAACAGGTAAGATAGAATTCCTCAATACATACCCAGCACAGGTAAGATAGAATTTCTCAATACAACATGTACATACCGAGCACAGGTAAGATAGAATTTCTCAACGTCAATACATACCCAGTACAGGTAAGATAGAAAAAGAATGTTTTGGCTGAGCCAGATAATGAAAGGTAGCAGTGTTGCCAATCCAGATGATACTCAGTTTCAGATGAAATGTTTTCAATTGTATCTGACATCTGTCTGGTGGTCAATACACTTTGATTAGTTTCCAGAGAACTATTTCCATGTATTACATGTATGTGTTCTCTATTTCTGTTACTGTCACATATTGTATAATTATGTCTGTCTTTTCGTTATCTGGATGAAGAATTCCAAGTTCAATTCTATTCATTCTACTTAGTGATTTCTGTAGTTAAGTGGACTAATTAACTTAATTGTCATCTATGTATTGCTGATGTCCATGAGTTATACAATCTATCATAAAATAGAATCATTTGACTTCAAGTACAATATCAGCTGTCATCAAATCAAGTCGCACATCTTACTAAATTTAAAATGTTATTTTGTACATCTCATAGGTTGGTTTGTTGGGTATTCAAATGATCTGGACACGTGATTCTCAGGAAGCATTGACCAATGCCAAGTATGATCGTAAAGTGATGCAACAAACTAACCAAGCTTTCCTGGAGTTACTGAACACACTGATTGACATGACAACCAAAGAACTGACCAAGGTTGAAAGAACCAAATACGAGACCTTAATCACTATCCATGTACATCAAAGAGATATATTTGATGACTTGGTAAGATAGCTTCTAGTTAGTCATCAGCATGTCTCTCTCAATTTGGACTCATTTTATATTGTATCAATTATTTTTAGAGTTATTTAAATTGAGACAATTGAATATAATTAGGATTGTTTTTATCATTCCTGTTCCTGAGTCTATAATGTGTTTTATAAAATATTTATAATGGTGATAAGGGGTCTTATTAACACTCCACTGACCATGACCCTTGTTACTTAGGTTTTGTATTGTAGTGATGTGGAGCTGGTTGACTGTCAAATTCCAAGTGTACATCAAAAAGTGAATGGATGTTTGAATTCTGTATTATTTTATTTCAATATGTAATTAATATGTATTATTTTATTTCAGTGTCGCATGCACATCAGAACACCAACAGACTTTGAATGGTTGAAACAGAGTCGATTTTACTTCAATGAAGACAACGACAAAATGCTTGTGTCCATCACAGATGTTGATTTCATTTATCAGAATGAATTTTTAGGTTGTACAGAACGTCTTGTGATCACACCCTTAACTGACAGGTAAGACGTTGTTCATTGCAAAAACACAGCTAAAAGGGGATTTGTTTGGTAAAGGGGGTGGGGATGGAGTGGTTGTAAAAATGAAGCAGACATTGAAATGTTCCTTATAAATTGTGAAATAATTGTATTTTGTATATTTCTATTGTAGATGTTACATCACTTTATCACAAGCCTTGGGTATGAGTATGGGAGGAGCACCAGCAGGTCCTGCTGGTACTGGTAAAACAGAAACTACAAAGGACATGGGTAGAGCCTTGGGTAAATACGTAGTGGTATTCAACTGTTCTGATCAAATGGACTACCGTGGTCTGGGTCGTATCTATAAAGGTAGGTTACATTTTAGTACACAGGTACTATTTACTACAATAGTAGTGTCCATAATTTTGACAAGATACTAAAGCCAGACAAGTAAAACTATTATTGTGGCATGCAGATAAATGGGTGAATCACCCTGTAGTCAAGATCTGAGAGTGTTAAAGGAAACACCACTCCAGAAAATACAGGCATTTTCATAAACTAAGTCCTGGAGAGTCATTTAAGTAATTTCATGATTTTAAATAACCTACAATTACTTGCAATTTCAGAGAAATATCAAGTTGATCTTGCGCATGGGGGGGGGGGGGGGGGGGGGGGGTGGTGGTGTTACAAAACACTAGTCAAAAGATACCAAGCACGTGTCAAATTTGAAAATAAAGTCCAGTGCATTCGATAGTTATTTATTTATCTTGACAAGGTTGCATCATGATATTTGATAGTACAAGGTGATGTATATTGAAATCTTCCCGTATACTAATACTATGTTATTACATTTTACCACATCAGGTCTTGCACAGTCTGGTAGTTGGGGTTGCTTTGATGAGTTTAACCGTATTGAGTTACCAGTATTGTCAGTGGCAGCTCAACAGATTGCAATTGTCCTGACAGCTAAGAAAGAACGCAAGAAGAATTTCATTTTCACTGACGGTGACAATGTTGATCTGAATCCAGAGTTTGGTATCTTCTTGACAATGGTAAGGAATTCTGTATTTCTATCTACATTGTATTCCAGTATGTGATTAATAACACAATTCTGCTGTGGTTTACAAATATTTACATGGATGGTGAAATAACAGTTTGTCGTGGTGTTAACACCACATGGCTGGTTCATGCTATTCTTTGTTGCCATGTTTCTTTGAGTGTCTAGTTAAACTTACAGACAGGAAAGTAATCAAAAGTGTGTTTATCAAAATGTTAATTTTCACTTAGCACATGCTGTTAGTTAAAGTAACTGTACTTTGCCATGCTAGGCTATTGATATAGCATGTATTTGTATGTATCTCTTGGAGAACAGTTCTTTTGTATATGTAGTCAGACAGTTCTAGTTGTTGGTCCACTTTATGTAGCCACTCAATATCCACTTGTAGTCTGAAATACATGCATTGGTGAGTATACTACATAAAGCGGAAACAACGACTGGCTCTTTCAGGCTACCATGTACACAGTGTTAATTAAAACTGCACTTCGCCATACTAGGGTGCTGGTATAATAATTGTGTACATCTTTTGGTGAAAACAGTTCTTTCGTATTTACAAAGTATATATAATCTCTTTCCTCCTTCTAGAATCCTGGTTATGCAGGACGTCAGGAACTACCGGAAAATTTGAAGATTAACTTCCGAACTGTAGCTATGATGGTACCAGATCGACAGATCATTATCCGTGTCAAATTGGCCAGTTGTGGTTTCCAGGAAAACATCTTGTTAGCCAGGAAGTTTTACACACTGTACAAACTTTGTGAAGAACAGTTGACTAAACAGGTATGATGTGTTATGTATGGTCAGAATTGATAGGAAATTTCTTAACAAAATTGTTATCATTTTATGAGAAATGAGAATATAAATTATTTCAAAAAAGGTAAATTTTGAAAAAATGAATTCAGTTGAATGTAAATTTTACATGATTTCCAATATATTCAATCTTTACCTTTAAGAGAGAGGAAAACTGGTTGATTTGATGACTCTAGATTTATCTCGTGAAATAAATTTCTATTTGTTGGAACAAAAACATTCGCAAGCTACTATCCTCATTTTCCAATATTTTACTGTCAGTAATTTTCCATTGACTTGAGTTTTCTGACAACTTAATGTTATCTTCCACAATCACCAACAGTTACCTATACTTCTGGAGTAATGGCATATTTTCCTTGACAGGTCCATTATGATTTTGGTCTGAGAAACATCTTATCTGTGCTGAGAACTCTTGGAGCCAATAAACGTGCCAACCCTACAGACAGTGAAAGCACTATTGTAATGAGAGTACTTAGAGACATGAATTTGTCTAAACTGGTAAGTGTGGGATGGTAAGGTGTTGTGTGTGCTGGTAAGTGTGAGATGGTAAGGAGTTGTGTGTGCTGGTAAGTGTGAGATGGCAAGGTGTTGTGTGTGCTGGTAAGTGTGAGATGGCAAGGTGTTGTGTGTGCTGGTAAGTGTGGGATGGTAAGGAGTTGTGTGTGCTGGTAAGTGTGAGATGGCAAGGTGTTGTGTGTGCTGGTAAGTGTGAGATGGCAAGGTGTTGTGTGTGCTGGTAAGTGTGAGATGGCAAGTTGTGTGTCCTGGTAAGTGTGAGATGGCAAGTTGTGTGTCCTGGTAAGTATGAGATGGCAAGTTGTGTGTGCTGGTAAGTGTG
Source organism: Glandiceps talaboti (assembly GCF_964340395.1). Lineage (NCBI taxonomy): Eukaryota > Metazoa > Hemichordata > Enteropneusta > Spengelidae > Glandiceps > Glandiceps talaboti. The sequence continues at coordinate 23,883,955 of NC_135555.1, read as the reverse complement.
AGATGGCAAGTTGTGTGTCCTGGTAAGTATGAGATGGCAAGTTGTGTGTCCTGGTAAGTATGAGATGGCAAGTTGTGTGTCCTGGTAAGTATGAGATGGCAAGTTGTGTGTCCTGGTAAGTATGAGATGGCAGTTAAAAAGTTGTGTATCCTAATTAATATTAGTCTAAGTATCTTTTGTTGAATAATTCCTAAAATGCTTGCATGATGTAATAAGCCTATCATTTCATTGTATGACAGGTTGATGAAGATGAACCACTGTTTTTGTCACTGATTAGTGATCTATTCCCTGGCATCACTCTGGACAAAGCTGGCTATCCAGAGTTAGAGGGTGCTATCACTGCTAGAGTGGAAGAAGCAGGCCTTGTCAACCATCCAACATGGAAACTGAAACTGATCCAGGTAAGATGATTTATAACTGTGAGGGCGCTGTTTATCAGAACTGAAGCAAGACAACGTAGTGAGAGAATCAAAAGTACATGTAATGATATTTATGATGAAATACATCTCAAATGCAATAAATTACACGATGACAATTCAATATCTGAATATTTTAATTTCATTCTTTGTGTTGAAAAGTGAGGAAAGTGACAGAAATATACTATGCTTTGATAATTTCAGTTGTTTGAGACTCAGAGAGTACGTCACGGAATGATGACTTTAGGACCTAGTGGTGCTGGTAAGACCTGCTGTATTCATTCACTAATGAAAGCCATGACAGATTGTGGTGAACCACATAGAGAAATGAGAATGAATCCCAAAGCTATCACAGCACCACAGATGTTTGGAAAACTTGACGTAGCCACCAATGACTGGACAGATGGTATTTTCTCTACTTTGTGGAGGAAAACTTTGAGATCCAAGAAGAGTAAGTTTATTGTTTGAATACTTTGACATTATTAATAGAATTGATTGATGAAAGTATGTTATGTGATTATTCACTTTTTAGTTTTTTAAAAGATGTTGCAGCAATTTTGAAAGCAGTGTTGCAACCAATTTATAAGCAGTGTTGCAACCATTTTGAAAGCTGTGTTGCAGCCATTTTTAAAGCAGTGTTGCAGCCAATTTATAAGCAGTGTTGCAGCCATTTTAAAAGCCGTGTTGCTGCCATTTTTAAAGCAGTGTTGCAGCCATTTTCAAAGCAGTGTTGCAGCCATTTTGAAAGCAGCATTGCTCAAGACCTTTGGATAGGGGAACTATACATTAAGCTTTTCATCATGTTTGCCAAAGTCATAAAATGGATGTAAACAAACTGTCAAAGTATTTGAATAAACCAATAATACTATTGATATTTACCATCAACTGTTGGGAAAGGATGAGTATGCTACAGTACTGAACAGTGCATGCTCAGACGTCCAAAATTTGTTGTTGAGTAGCACCCCTAGTGGCCAAAGTATACAATCTTTTGTCTTTATGATAACCAGACTATGACATATTTGGCATTGTTAAGTGCAAACTGAGTACTAAAGGTTGGCTTTCACAGATTGATTATAAGTTTTCATCTCAACATAAGGCATAGTTTACAAATTGTTACATGTAAAAGAGAATGATAGGATTTATAGGACAGGTGACATGCCATGAGATATTATGGACTTCCCCAGAACAGTTATAGAATTTGATAATATTTGATATAGATATGCGCACATATTTCATAATCATGCCTCCCTGTATGTTATTCGTGTGGGTATGGGGTATAGACTTGATTGATTGCACTTTTGTTGGCAAAATTATCAAAATTAAGAAGGTCTTCATGGGCACAATTCAGGAACACAAATTAAAATGTTGATTTGTATTCCCAGGTGAACACATTTGGCTTGTTCTTGATGGTCCAGTGGATGCTATCTGGATTGAAAACTTGAACAGTGTGTTAGATGATAACAAGACATTGACCTTGGCTAATGGTGATCGTATCCCTATGGCACCATTGTGTAAAATTATCTTTGAAGTACACAACATTGACAACGCATCCCCAGCTACAGTGTCTAGAAATGGTATGGTCTATATGAGTTCCTCTGGTTTGAGCTGGAAGCCTATATTGATGGTTAGTATGTTTATTCATTGTGTGTACTGTACTTTCAGAGGATATATACCGATATAGTTTACTTTTGATGATTTTCAGTCTTCCAATGAATCAGATAGATCTTGTCAAAGTGTTGGTGAAATGACAAAACAATTGGAATGGAGTGGAAAGGAAGGAAATGAAATTTGAATAATTATAGAGGGTACCAAACTTTAAGACTAGAGTCTAGAGGTAGTCAAACCCTCACAGTAGAAGAGAGAGGTTTATAAAAATGTAAAGAATAATACTGTAAACCTAGATATTTTCACCACCAGAAAATGTTGCTACTTTATAGTCAGTCTTCAGCTAGTTCTCAAAGAATATTTTTTACTAATTTACCAATGTTTGTATACAAGAAGGCATTTTAGTCACTATTTATTGTTGCATGTTTGTTTTTAAGTGAAATTAGCAAAAAGAAGCTGTTGTTTTTAGCAAAAATGTCCATGTTTACAGTAGCTTAGACATGTAACATTGTATACCTTCTATGTTTCAGGGTTGGTTGAATTCACGTAGTGCCACTGAGCAAGCCATACTAGAAAGTCTGTTTGATGATTCATATGGTGTTATCCTGAGATATGCATCTCAGAGTCTAGAGTTCAAGATGGATATTCTTGAAGCAGTCATTATCAAGCAGGTACATGATATATCAGTTGATGCATAGATGTCAGCAAGCTGTATGCCAATGGTCAAAAAAGCATATTTTCATTACATTAGGATCCACTGGCTCTCTAGCTGTCTAACCTTATAATAGCCTCTGTTTTTTTATAAAGAGTTCAACTGTACATCATAGATCAGACTGTTTTACCTTCATTGTCTGCATCTCTTAGAGTCCTAACAGCATTGATTTATTGTATATATATATGTATATGTCTAAGTACCAGGTTTTAGTTCAGCTGATATCAAGTGATGTTAACTTGAAATACCTTAATGCTGCAGGTATATTTTTACAATATATAAATTTAAAAATTTAAAAATTTAAAAAAAATGATAGACTCACCTTATACCCCATTATATTGTTACTGCTAAGTTAAACATTGTTAACTTTTATAGATGATAGACAAAAATCACAATTATACCTGATGAGGAGAAGTCTCCTATAAGTTTCAAGAGTTATTAATATTGTTAATTTTGTGTCTTTGTCAGGCTATTACCCTGATGACAGGTCTACTCAACAAAGATGAAAAAGACAAAGAAAATGTGACAATAAATGCAGACTACCTGAACAAGATGTATGTCTTTGTTGTGATGTGGAGTATAGGTGCATTCTTGGAGTTAGATGACAGAGCCAAGATGGCACAGTTCTTAAGGAACTCAGAGGACTTTAGACTAGACTTGCCAGACATTCCAGACACCTCAGAGGATACAATGTTTGATTACTATGTGGATTCTGAAGGTATAGACAACTTTGTACATTCTTCTTATAATGTCTGATTGATATGTAATTTGTATTTTTGTACACAAATGTTGAGTTGTGTATAACTTGAAATGTTTGATAAATCATGCTCAATATGTGTATACATTGTTTTGGTTTTAGCTCACTGGCAGCACTGGGAAAAGAAAGTGGAAGAGTGGAAGTATCCATCAGATAGCACACCGGAATATGGATCTATCCTGGTTCCCAATGTAGACAATGTCAGAACGGATTTCTTGATCCACACAGTGGCTAAACAGTCTAAAGTAAGGAAAACTGCTAGAATTCTGAATTGTTCTACAGTGTATATTTCACACACAACAATCCACTAAGACAACAAAAAGAAAATTAAAATTTTTAATATAAGAAAGTGAGATTGCTTTGAGTTCTATATTTATGTATATTTATGTATATTTAGGTATCTTTGTTTAGCTAAGGAAATACGAGTGACCTAAGGGGCCTTGTCACTACGGGTTGCTAGACAAGGCCACAAGTAGTTTCTGGTAATGGCGATTTGGAATGTTTGACTCATATTTCAAACACTGCAAAATGTGTAGGCACAGGTTGTCATGATGTAGAACAACCAGGGTATCTAGTTTGTATTTTCTGTTCAAAGATAATAACTTGGCTTGTGCATGGTATAATCAGTATCAAGTATAGGATATGAATTCAGTTCTTTTGTGTGTATAGACTGTACTTCTGCCAACATAATATAAACTAAACTATAATTTGACATTGACTTTGTTAGGCTGTACTACTGATTGGTGAACAAGGTACTGCTAAGACTGTCATGATCAAAGGTTATCTCAACAAATACAACCCAGAAGAACACATGGCAAAGAGTTTCAACTTCTCTTCTGCCACTACACCTATGATGTTCCAGGTAAGGAAAGTCTCTCTTGTGAAACAGCATTATGGACAACACTTTCAAGTGTTTGCCAACTTCTCATCACAAATGACCCCATCACATGTTGATGTCTGATCACATTAATGACTCCCTCAAGTGTTGATGTCTGATCACAAATGACTCCCTCAAGTGTTGATGTCTGATCACAAATGACTCCCTCAAGTGTTGACTTCTGATCACAAACAACACCCCCAATTGATCATATCTGGTTTTTGTTGATATCCCAGTACATTATTCATTTATGATTAGAAAGTTACACAAATCTTTCAGTAATCTTTGTAATTTACAAGTACATGTTTCACAAATTTACATTCTCAACCAGTCTGCCCTTTAATGATAGCCAAATTTTATTGTTGTGAGTCAAATGAAAAAAACTGGGAGTCACCACATAGTAAGAGATAGGGAACAACAAATTTTGGTTCGTCTCTATAAATTGTGTGCATCAGTGGTGCATCAAATTGGCTTAGAGGGCACACTGTTCTCAACCCAAATAAATGATGTGCATGTTTGTTTTACAGCGTACCATTGAAAGCTATGTAGACAAGCGTATGGGTAACACATATGGTCCTCCAGCTGGTAAGAAAATGACAACGTTTGTTGATGATATTAACATGCCAGTCATCAATGAATGGGGAGATCAGGTAAGCTATCAATTCAATATCAATGTCAATGTCAAATCACTTCCAGTTAACATTTACAGCGAATTTCAAAACACCAATCAGTGGCTCAGTTTGATACAATCATGCAGAAACTAATGAGACGAGACGCTACACATGCTGCACTTCAAGATAGCAAGATTGAATGAATACAGTTTCTTACAATATTTGTCTACATGAAATGAATTGACATGCCACAATGCAAACATCGAAACATTGGCACCCGCATGTCTGCATCTTGTTGCAGACTAAATATAGCAATAAATTGCAATCTAGCTGTTAAAGTGTGTAGCATGTGTAATCTGTTATTGACCTTTGTGTGAGCTTGTATCAAAGAGAGCTGCTGAATGATATTAATTTTATCTTGAAATTAGCTGTATACTATTTAGTGGCATAATTATTGAGTGGATCCTGCAAGAAGTTCATTTTTTAATTCCATTCCTAATGTGAATACCATGTATATCTAGATGACTGTATACCAAGAATACAAACTATCCAAAATAGCATCTGTTGTCATCTATACCATCATCTTTGTTTCCTAGGTGACCAATGAGATTGTTCGTCAAATGATGGAGATGGGTGGATTCTATAACTTAGACAAACCAGGTGATTTCACCATCATTGCTGATATTCAAATGATGGCTGCTATGATTCAACCAGGTGGTGGTCGTAATGACATCCCACAGCGTCTCAAGAGGCAGTTCTCCATCTTCAACTGTACCCTTCCATCTAATGCATCCATTGACAAAATATTTGGTAAGTGAATATTTCAAGAATGTCTAGGAGAAGAAAGCGGACTTTAATTGCTGGTGAATATCACATGACTATTACAGTTTGATCACATGTTGATGTTATATCTCAGTTTGTTACTTTTGATTACAGTGGTTAATGTTTTAGCAGAATAAAATCCCATAATTGTTGCTAGCTGCATTTGATGAGGTCATTTACATATGTTAGACATCCTTGATTATGTGGTCAACAGCACTTATCACATGTTATATAGCACTTATCACATGTTGTACAGAAATGGTCGCATATTGTACAGCAATGGTCACATGTTATACAGCACTGATCACATGTTATACAGCACTGATCACATGTTGTACAGCACTGATCACATGTTATATACATCACTGATCACATGTTAAACAGTACATATCACATGTTGTACAGCACTGATCACATGTTGTACAGCAATGGTCACATGTTAAACAGCACATATCACATGTGAGAAAGCATTTATCATATGGGTCTACACATGGACTCAGTAACATTGTTATCAGTTTTGTTCATATTTCATATGAGCTAGAATGTTTCTCAATTGAAAAACAAAACGTGGTTTTTTTTTTACATATGTTGACCATGATTTGTGATTCTATTCTATTGTATTGTGTAGGTGTAATTGGCAATGGACACTACTGTAAAGAAAGAGGTTTCAAAGAAGATATCATGGAATTAGTTGATAGACTTGTACACATTACACGTCGACTTTGGCAGCTTACTAAGGTATAGTTCAGTTACTCTATTGTGTGTGTGTGTGGGGGGGGGGGGGTGTCTGTCTGTGTGTGTGTCTGTGTCTGTGTCTGTGTCTGTGTCTGTGTCTGTGCATGTATTTATGTATTAAAGTCTTCATCAAACTTCTCATCAAAATGGAATACTTATTTACTTGTATGATATTCAAACAGAATTGTTGAACATATACCAAAAACTTAACTTTGTTGTAACCACTTGTGAAAAGTATGTAAAAGTATATTTTTAACAGCTGTAACACTATCCAAAGTGTAATCTTATATTGAGTGTAAATCAATAGCTGCATTGGATTTACATTTTACCAAACAATAATAGCAAAAGTTTTCTGAGACGCACAACTTTTGTTGAAGTTGAAATTGCTATAATTTCTACTCACTTTACTTTTGTCTTTACTGTTGTACAGATCAAGATGTTGCCAACACCTGCCAAGTTCCATTACGTTTTCAACTTGCGTGACTTGTCCCGAATCTGGCAGGGCATGATTAACACACTATCCGATGTTGTAACTGATCAGGAAGTGCTGATAGGATTATGGAAACATGAATGTACACGTGTTATTGCTGACAGATTTATTAATAAACAGGATTGTGATTGGTTTGCTAAGACTATGTCACGTGTCATTGAGGAAGAACTTGGCGAAACAATCAAGGGGTACCTTGAAAGAGATCATTACTTTGTTGACTTCCTCAGGTATGTGATCACAGCAATGATTTAAGCAGTGTTTATAATGACAATTACATTTTATTCTCCTCTATATTATTTGATGAGCTGAGGAAGACATAATTGGCATTAATTCCTTGTCTCTGCAAGTTTAAAGATGAATAGCAACAAAACTGTTATGTCACAAGTTGTTTTAGTCCACATTTCACATCTAGGTGTGGCCAGTCTCTTTTAAATCATGTCTAAAGGTGATAACAGAACAAGAATAACAGACATATATGTGTTACTTTTGATGCTCATATCACTTTTTACTGAATGACAGCCATATTTGTAGTGAAGAATCATGTTTCATTGATAATACATAGATGCCATTCAAGTGTCTACCCCTTGCCAATATTATTGAGTGTAAGCTTTCTTCTACAATATTGACCTCTGACCTTGACTTTTACCTATATGATGAATTATAATATTACCACCATTTCCTTCATATCACTGATACTTTGCAGTATTTATTTGTCACCACCAATTTCTTTTAAATCATGTCACCATTCAGTCACATAGAAGTAAAGTATTTGAGGGGAGTTAGGAGGAGGGGGGAAACTGTCTTCTATGAAGACTTGTTGTGATAGTAGTGCCACTTTGGGTAATGTATGTAGGGTTTGGATCTCTATTTTGTAATTACAAGTATGTACAAGTCAAAGTTGTACACACTTTTAAAAATTAGCTTAAAGTACTATGTGAAATGACATGTATTGTTCACTGGAACAACTCTTGACTGTCTATGTTTACTTCTGTTCATAGGGAGGCTCCAGAACCAACTGGTGAAGAACCTGATGACTTTGTCTTTGATGCTCCTAAAGTCTATGAACCAGTAAGTATGCCACTCTACCTAACCACAGACCATGTTTACATTTGACTTACTGTAACCAGTAAATACACTCTACCTTACCACAGACCATGTTTACATTTGACTTACTGTAACCAGTAAATACACTCTACTTTACCACAGACCATGTTTACATTTGACTTACTGGCACACTGGTATTCACACATCATGAGGTTGTGTTATATTTTGTCATCAATAAATCTACTGCACATTTGTTTCAAAGATTGAAATGTATCCTTGGCAATATTGATTTGAATGTTTTATTTGTATAATTACAAGAAAGATAGTTGAGTGTTTGTTTCTCCTCAACCTAGATTCCATCATACCAATTCCTAAAAGATAAACTAGCGTCTTACATGGAGCAGTACAACGAGTCAATCCGTGGTGCCAACATGGATTTAGTCTTCTTTACCGATGCTATGACTCACTTAGTCAAGGTAAGATATCAACTCTAGTCACTATTCACATACACAATAGACCTTTTCAATATTGTGCCCCCTCTAGTGTCATCAAAGAAGGGGGACTTGTTTATGTAATTTATGTGTCAAATATTGTATATGGACATATATAGTGTGATGGTATCTAATATTATTTAACTTGGTCTAAGAAAACTGAAATGATGGCAGAGTAATTAATTACAGAAAAAATAAATTGTCATGTATTAATTATAGTATGTACATCAGAGTCCAGACCCTTCCACTGTGTAAACTCTCTTCTCAATATAAGTCAACAACAATTGTCAGAGTTTTCTTTGCAAGAATAGCATTTAAAAACATTAATTAAGCATTGTAAATATATGATTGTATTTATTCTTGTAGATTTCACGTATTATCAGAACACCTAGGGGCAATGCCTTACTGGTTGGTGTTGGTGGTTCTGGTAAACAGAGTCTGACAAAACTGGCCTCCTTTATTGCTGGCTATAAAACATTCCAAATCACTTTAACAAGGTAAGGGAAGGAAATTACACGCACTTTCATCTGACATCACCAAAATTGTGTGTATGACACAAGTCACATTTTTATCTTTAATACTACAACAATATGGTAACTATGTAGGTAACAATATGGGTAACAATATAGGTAACAGTATGGGTAACAATATAGGTAACAATATGGGTTACAATATAGGTAACAGTATGGGTAACAATATGGGTAACAATGTAGGTAACAATATGGGTAACAATATAGGTAACAGTATGGGTAACAATATGGGTTACAATATAGGTAACAATATGGGTTACAATATGGGTTACAATATAGGTAACAATATGGGTAACCATATGGGTAACAATATAAGTAACAATATGGGTAACAATATAGGTAACAATATGGGTTACAATATAGGTAACAATATGGGTAACAATATAGGTAACAATATAGGTAACAATATAAGTAACAATATGGGTAGCAGTATGGGTAACAATATAAGTAACAATATGGGTAACCATATGGGTAACAATATGGGTAACAATATGGGTAACAATATAGGTAACAGTATGGGTAACAATATGGGTAACAATATGGGTAACAATATAGGTAACAGTATGGGTAACAATATGGGTAACAATATGGGTTACAATATGGGTAACAATATGGGTAACAATATGGGTAACAATATAGGTAACAATATGGGTAACAATATGGGTAACAATATGGGTAACAGTATGGGTAACAATATAGGTAACAGTATGGGTAACAATATAGGTAACAGTATGGGTAACAATATGGGTAACAATATGGGTAACAATATGGGTAGATAAGAACTGATTACAAATGATGACAAAATATGAAAACTTGTAACACAGCATTACTGCTAAAGTCTTTGAAGTTAGGTAAACTTTATGCTAATATTCAGACATCAAATCAGGGCTATAATTTCATTAAATTGACAGGCTTTAGTTGTCTAGAAATACTGCTGATCAAACTGTTGTTTTATCTGTGGTGGACTATTAAAACTGACTTTGAAGGTGCTGAAATGTCTTCTCCTTATCACACTATCAAACTGTCATACACTGACATACAAAGACAATAGCAGGTGCCTCAGATGTAGATTCATGTGATGCTGTTATCAGTTTGTTTATGTCTGTGAAAGTTAGAAATATTGTATAATGGCAATGTGACTAACTTTCAAGGATATAAACAAACTGATAAGATCATACCATGAACTTGCATCAGAGGCACCCAATGTTATTTTTGTATCAGTATATGTCTGCTTGGTATTGTGACAAGGAGACGACTTTTTGACTTTTCGTAATCTTTAAAGCCAGTTTTAATCAACAGCATTTCTAGTGCAAGGGTTGTATTTTTGTCTCGCACAAATCCTACAATGTGTCAAATCTAATCAAATCTAATCAAATCTAATCCATTTTGTGATTTAAATTGACAGTCTTTATTTGTGTCTGACACAGATCATACAATGCATCAAATCTAATGGATGACCTGAAAGTGCTGTACAAGATGGCAGGTCAGATGGGACAAGGTGTTGCTTTCATCTTTACTGATAATGATATCAAGGAAGAATCCTTTTTGGAGTATCTCAACAATGTACTGTCTTCTGGAGAGGTAGGAATACAAACATGCTAAGAAATTATAACCAACTTACATCAGAAAAGAAATTAAATGAAAAAAAAGAAAAAAACACAATTTACATCCAAATACAAATGATCAACTTTCAGTGTTCTGTTTAGGCCATGGCTTTTGTGCAGTGTTACATGGTAATGTTTTCTGGTGATATCTTACCACACTAATATCAATAATTTCCCAAGGAGGGTCTTTTGATGTGTTCACTTTTACATCAGTCCCATTGAAGGCATGGTTTGTTTTCAAAGTTTGTAGTCATTGACACAACTTGGTCCCTGCAGTGCTCTATTTAACAGTTGTGTTTTTGTTTTCACATGTGAAATGAATCATGTATATGGAAGGTCACTCTGTACTTCTGGGTTAATAATGCCATTTATTACCTCATTGTGCCAACCTGTACAGTCAATAATATCACTTATTACCTTCTTATTACACAGTTGTCTAACCTTTTTGCTCGTGATGAGATTGATGAAATTCAAGGTGAACTTATCCCTGTCATGAAGAAGGAATATCCAAGGAGACCACCAACTAATGAAAATTTATATGATTACTTCATTACAAGGGCAAGACAGAATCTCCATGTTGTCTTGGGATTCTCACCTGTAAGTACAATACCACATAATAGTAATAACTATGTAGTAGATGAAATAGACAATACTGCATTGTACTAATAATAGCTATGTAGTAGATGAAATAGACAATACTGCATTGTACTAGTAATAGCTATGTAGTAGATGAAATAGACAATACTGCATTGTACTAGTAATAGCTATGTAGTAGATGAAATAGACAATACTGTATTGTACTAGTAATAGCTATGTAGTAGATGAAATAGACAATACTGCATTGTACTAATAATAGCAATGTAGTAGATGAAATAGACAATACTGCATTGTACTAATAATAGCTATGTAGTAGATGAAATAGACAATACTGCATTGTACTAGTAATAGCTATGTAGTAGATGAAATAGACAATACTGCATTGTACTAGTAATAGCTATGTAGTAGATGAAATAGACAATACTGCATTGTACTAGTAATAGCTATGTAGTAGATGAAATAGACAATACTGCATTGTACTAGTAATAGCTATGTAGTAGATGAAATAGACAATACTGCATTGTACTAGTAATAGCTATGTAGTAGATGAAATAGACAATACTGCATTGTACTAGTAATAGCTATGTAGTAGATGAAATGGACAATACTGCATTGTACTAGTAATAGCTGTGTAGTAGATGAAATAGACAATACTGCATTGTACTAGTAATAGCTATGTAGTAGATGAAATAGACAATACTGCATTGTACTAGTAATAGCTATGTAGTAGATGAAATAGACAATACTGCATTGTACTAGTAATAGCTATGTAGTAGATGAAATAGACAATACTGCATTGTACTAGTAATAGCTATGTAGTAGATGAAATAGACAATACTGCATTGTACTAGTAATAGCTATGTAGTAGATGAAATAGACAATACTGTATTGTACTAGTAATAGCTATGTAGTAGATGAAATAGACAATACTGCATTGTACTAGTAATAGCTATGTAGTAGATGAAATAGACAATACTGCATTGTACTAATAATAGCTATGTAGTAGATGAAATAGACAATACTGTATTGTACTAGTAATAGCTATGTAGTAGATGAAATAGACAATACTGCATTGTACTAGTAATAGCTATGTAGTAGATGAAATTGACAATACTGCATTGTACTAGTATAGCTATGTAGTAGATGAAATAGACAATACTGCATTGTACTAGTAATAGCTATGTAGTAGATGAAATAGACAATAGCTTTGTAGTAGATGAAATAGACAATACTGCATTGTACTAGTAATAGCTATGTAGTAGATGAAATAGACAATACTGCATTGTACTAGTAATAGCTATGTAGTAGATGAAATAGACAATACTGCATTGTACTAGTAATAGCTATGTAGTAGATGAAATAGACAATACTGCATTGTACTAGTAATAGCTATGTAGTAGATGAAATAGACAATACTGCATTGTACTAGTAATAGCTATGTAGTAGATGAAATAGACAATACTGCATTGTACTAGTAATAGCTATATAGTAGATGAAATAGACAATACTGCATTGTACTAGTAATAGCTATGTAGTAGATGAAATAGACAATACTGCATTGTACTAGTAATAGCTATGTAGTAGATGAAATAGACAATACTGCATTGTACTAGTAATAGCTATGTAGTAGATGAAATAGACAATACTGCATTGTACTAGTAATAGCTATGTAGTAGATGAAATAGACAATACTGCATTGTACTAGTAATAGCTATATAGTAGATGAAATAGACAATACTGCATTGTACTAGTAATAGCTATGTAGTAAATGGGATACTTGGGACAGAAAATTCACACATTGAATTTTAACTTACTGTGACCTCCCTTACACCATCCTTCAAACTGTAAATATCCTCAGTAAGTTTTAAGAAATCTATGTCAGTTTAGATCTCTTAACAACCAATGATTTCAAATTTCTACAGGTGGGTGAAAAGTTCCGTAACCGTGCTATGAAATTTCCTGGCTTGATCTCAGGATGTACAATGGATTGGTTCAGTCGATGGCCAAAGGATGCTTTAATTGCTGTTGCTGAACATTTCCTATCGGCATACAACATTGTATGCAGTGATGATGTCAAACGACAGCTTGTACACACTATGGGTACTATTCATGACGGAGTTGCTGAAACTTGTACAGAATATTTTGAAAGGTGTGTAGATAATGTCAACTAATTGATAATCCAGTCTGTTGTCCTATTCCAATACAACCTGCAAAAAACCACTGGTGCATTTGTTTAAATAAGGTGTGCCAAGGGAAGACTTCATACAAAGACAGAATTACATGTAGTTAAAAACAACCATACAGCTGTAGTACTAAAAATACAGCAGGTGCCTCAAGTTAATTTAAATTGGATATAGTTTTACACGATGCTTTTATCAATTTGATTATATCTGTGGAAGTTATAATGTAACAGTAACAGTCGTGTTCAGTGTTATAACATGTAGTAAACAGAGTTGTGGCATCCAGGCTTCTTTGGTGTTTATGCTTTGATAATTACTGACATTAATTACATTGTATGTCTTTGAGTGAACCTTGTCTCATTCCTTCTTACCACAAACAAACAAACACACCGGTGGTATTTTGCATGTTGTATTAAACATTATTAGATTATGTATTAGAAATTATTACATCATTCTGTATGTGAATGTTCTCTCCCATTGGTATTTACTCTACAGCACTACAGTGCAGTAGAATCTCTTGGGTGTTATAGCTTGTACGTAATACATTATTCTTTATAATCGGCTGTTCTGATAAGGATCATCAGCCAAGCCACATTAAAAGTTCATTGCTAAAAAGTTGAAATGTTTGCCAATGAGCATGGTAATATTATCATTTGACATTTGATCCACCAATGCGATGACAAATTTTCATCATTTAATAGCCTCTTAATCACTTGACTTATCTCTAACAAATTTACATGGTTGTCATGTTTAACAGGTTCCGACGTTCCACCCATGTGACACCTAAATCGTACTTGTCATTCATCAATGGTTACAAACAGATTTACACTGACAAACATAATGAGATTGGTGAACTAGCACAGAGAATGAACACAGGTCTAGATAAATTAGTAGAGGCCTCAGAATCAGTTGCTGAACTCAGTAAAGAATTGGTTGTCAAAGAGAAAGAATTAGAAATTGCATCAAAGAAGGCAGAAGAGGTGAGTACAATTATTACCAGTAGGTTTATATCTTACAAAACCATTCCATCAATATGAATGATATGAAGTTGAACAGCTACATGTCACAGTGTTAACTAAAGGGTTACAAAGCTAACTATTGAAATATATACTTGTAAAAACTTTCAAGTGTTAATGTACACCTGTACATGTCTAAGACCAAACTTACTGTCTATGTATATATGGGCAATCCCATATAAATTTTCCATGTGTTGAAGTATTCACTTATTATAAAATATGACTTCCCCAGCTTTCAAAGGAGAAGTTTTATAATAACTAAAAAGATTATGACAAGTTTTTATTCGTGTCACAAATTTATTACCATAATATTATCAGTAAATTAATATTTCAATGTAAAGGGATCTACTGATAGATAGACTGACTAATATGTATTCACAACCCGTTCAGTCAGGTGATTGCATTGATTGATTGGTTGGTTGGTTGGTTAATTAATTGATTGATTGATTGATTGATTGATTCATTCATTCATTCATTGAGAGGTTGATTGATTGATTGATGGAAAGAAAGATATATCGATTGGTTGATTGATTGAGTGAGTGAGTGAGTCAGTGAGTGAGTCAGTGAGTGACTGGATGACTGACTGACTGACTGACTGACTGACTGACTGACTGGATGACTAACTCTCTTATTCTCAGACAATTTAACTGATATTAATTTTACATACACTATTTGCAGGTATTGGCAGAGGTGACAGTGAAAGCCCAAGCTGCTGAAAAAGTGAAAGCCCAGGTTCAGAAAGTGAAAGACAAAGCCCAGGCTATTGTGGATGATATCGCTGTAAGTTTAAACATACATGTAGATCATTTAATAATGTGTTGAATATTAAATTTTCATGTATAGATCTCACTATGTTGCCAACATCACAAAGATTGAAGTGTTACAATTTTATTGCCATGAGTTCTACAAGATTTCAGGCTCACATATTGTACCTGAGGCATCTAGGGAATTTCTACCATAGTAAATATATGTTGTTGGTTTTTTTTACACATTTCGTTCAATTCTACATGTTATTGTCTGTTTCAGGCTGACAAATCTGTAGCAGAAGCTAAACTAGAGAAAGCCAAACCAGCACTGGAGGAAGCAGAGGCTGCCTTGAACACCATCAAACCAGCTCATATTGCAACTGTCAGAAAACTTGGCAAACCACCACATCTCATTATGCGTATTATGGACTGTGTACTCATATTATTCCAGAGGAAACTAGATCCAGTGACACAAGACCCTGACAGACCATGTGTAAAACCATCATGGGGAGAAGCACTTAGAGTAAGTCATCTTCTAATGTCAATAGATACACAACAAACTATCCAAACAGAAGGCAAGGAACAGAAAACACTAGGTGAACTGTAATAGTACTGTGGTGAGATGACTTTTAATGCAAACATACTATGAACTATTATTGTGACATGTTGACAATAATGTATCAATGCACAGTGATATGATTACACTCTCATGTCAACATCCATGCACCGTTTTATTTGTGTTGACTTTCAGTCTGAGAGTAGTTCAGTCTATGACTAGACCAGACCTATGCAGTGTTTTGTGTAGACTTCAGTCTGACTATAGACCTATGCAGTGTTTTACTTGTAGACTTCAGTGTTTTACTTGTGTATGCTGTGTAGTTTATTGAGAATTTCAGTGTTGACACTATCTTGATTACAGTGTGATTATATTTACATAACCAAGGCACTGCTTTAACCTGTTAATAGGCCACAATAAAATTTAATTGTCTGTTGTAGCTTATCCAAACTAATCTGACCATGGTGTTCACATATGTAAAAAACCTTGCCACGGCCTGGTCCCAGTAAACAAATTAATCAGGTGTTAACTTTTGGTCTGCGTTCAGATTGCATATTTGTCGTCATCGAGTCTAGGACAAAAACAGTGCCCTCAGTCACATCAACGCTACTATTGTTAAATATGGCTGACTTCGATAATTGTTTACTTTCCAACTGATAATAACATTACACATTCATGGGACGCTTAGACAATAGTAAAAAGGTCAACATATACTGTAGGTCAACATGAGAGGGCGTCATCTGGGACAAGGTCTGCATTCACACGGACATTTTTGCTCTGGGACAAGACCAGGCCCGGCCCAGGCCAGGGCCTGAACCACCTTCTCGTCTGGGACCAAATCTTGTCCGGGCCAGGCCCTGGCTAAACCGTTCACACCTGTTTTTTTGTCCCAGACCAGGACCTGGCCATGGCCTGGCCCTACACAAAATTCGTAGTCTGAACAGGCTAGGTGTGACATTACAATTTAGATTTACTCAGTGCAATGATGACCTTTCATTCATATACAGCTGTATGTAATTAAAGCCAATACTATACTATTGTTAAAACTAACAATTTACTAGGTTTAGTTCTATATTTATAATTACATTTGTTGTTTAAATATATTTTATCATTTTGTGATAACAAAGTGAGTAATAGTATCTGACAGACATGGCTTGATATTTGTTGTCTCTAATTTCAGTTCATGGGTGGATCTGGTTTCCTGGTTGGTTTGCTTAACTTTCCTAAAGACTCAATCAATGCAGAGAGTGTAGAATTAATGGCACCTTATCTAGACATGGAAGATTACACCATTGAGGGCGCCAAAAAGGTGAGTCATTAGGGTCTGCCCCAAATGATACACAACTAGATAAATGAACAGAACTCTTATTGACGTAAGTGGTACAATAAATCAAAGTGACATAAGGGGCATATTAATTCTTAGTGATATAAGGGGTATAATAACTCTTATTGACATAAGGGGTATAATAACTCTTATTGACATAAGGGTTATAATAACTCATTGACATAAGGGGTGTAATAACTCTTATTGACATAAGGGTTATAATAACTCATTGACATAAGGGGTATAATAACTCTTATTGACATAAGGGTTATAATAACTCATTGACATAAGGGGTGTAATAACTCTTATTGACATAAACTCTGCTCAGTCACCCTATTACCCTCTTGATACTGGCATAATTCAAGCCTCAGTCCTTGGCTGGATGTTGTTCTATGTTTACACATCGCCTTTGGGTGATGTAGTTGCAAGCCATGGTTGTAAATACCATTTCTACACTGATGACTCCAATCTGTACATGTCTTTCCCCCTACAAATTACGATGATACAGTTAGAAATCTTGAAGCATGTATTTCCGATGTCAGAGCTTGGATGTCTTCAAATTTCCTTTGCCTTAATGACAGATAAAACAGAATTTTTTATTTTTTTCTGGAAATTATGACCCTGCTTACAATGGCGCACAAAATATTCGTATTGGTGATGCATTGATTTCTGCCCAGTGTCAGGCAAAGAGTCTTGGAGCTATCCTTGACTTTTGTCTCACAGTGAAGCCTCATGTTAGTCAGATTTGTCGTTCTTCCATGTTTCATATTCGCCGTATTGCTCTTGTTCATAAATATCTGTCTAGGTCTGCCACTGAACAACTAGTTCATTCCCTTATTTCCTCTCACATTGATTCATGCAATTCATTGTTACACGATATACCTCAGTACTCTAGCGCATTCAATATGTACAATATCTTGCAGCCATTACACGTTCTATACGCCATGTCCATATCACTCCACTTCTACATGAATTACATTGGTTGCCAGTACGTCAGTGTATTATTTATAAGATTTTATTCATCACTTTTAAATGTCTTCATGGTTCAGGTATTCCATATCTTAGTGAGTTGGTTAGTCTCTATGTCCCGGGACATAGTCTGTGGTCTGCTGATCATTTTAAACTTAGTACTGTTACAGCCAGGACAAAACAAAATGGTGACAGGGCTTTCAGTGTTGCTTCACCAGTTTTATGGAATGCTCTGCCTCTCCAAGGCCATCGTTGTGATAATTGCAATGTTTTTAAACGTATGCTGAAAACACATCTTTTTAATCTTGCCTTCTTTTAGATGTCAACGTTTTAGTTTTTGTACTTTTTTTGAGTGTTTTGTATTTTAAGCGGTTCTGATCACTGTCTCGGTGGATTTTAGCTGCTATATAAATTTCTATTATTATTAGCAAGGGGTAGAATAACATAAAGATTCCAGTATGCCTAAACAGGTATGGGATACAAAAACTTTGAAACATAAGGGGATATAATGAATGTTTGATGTTCTGTATTGTTAACTCAGTAAGGCTTTTAATGAGTGATTTCCATTTTAACATAAAATTCATGTTTGACCACTCCAGACTTGTGGTGATGTTGCTGGGTTGGCAGCATGGACAAGATCTATGTCGGTCTTTTACGAAATCAACAAAGAGGTATTGCCTCTCAAAGCCAACCTTGCAGTCCAGGAGGCTCGTCTTGGTGGTGCCATGGCTGATTTAGCCTCAGCTCAAGAACAATTAGATGCTAAGCAACGTGAACTGGATGTAGTACAAGCCATGTATGATGCTGCCATGAGAGATAAGCAGGTAAAGTAGATAAAACTTT
Source organism: Glandiceps talaboti (assembly GCF_964340395.1). Taxonomy (NCBI): domain Eukaryota; kingdom Metazoa; phylum Hemichordata; class Enteropneusta; family Spengelidae; genus Glandiceps; species Glandiceps talaboti. The sequence goes on along the minus strand of NC_135555.1, from coordinate 23,865,030 downwards.
TAATTCCAAATCTGTGTTTGCTTTTTGTTTTGTTTTGTTTTGTTTTGTTTTGTTTTGTTTTGTTTTGTTTTGTTTTGTTTACATGTATGTATGTGTGTGTGTGCGTGTGTGCGTGTGTTTGTGCATTCATGCATGCATGTGTGTGTGTGTATGTATGTCTGTATGTATATTAAAACTAGGTATATATGTATGTATGCATGTATGTATGTATGTATGTATGTATGTATGTATGTATGTATCATTGTATGTACATGTATGTATGTATGTATGTATGTATGTATGTATGTATGTATGTATGTATGTATGTACATGTATGTATGTATGTATGTATGTATGTAGGTAGGTAGGTAGGTAGGTAGGTATCTCTCTCTTTCACAAATTTGGAGATATCAAGGTGCAAAGGTTCAATATAAAACAAAAGTCTGTGATTGTTAAAAAATGTACAGTCTCAATGTTTCCTTTCTGAAATCTGTATATTGTCTGTAATATAGACTCTGCTGGATGATGCTGCAGCCTGTCGTCGTAAAATGGAAGCTGCCTCTGCCTTAATCAATGGTTTAGGTGGTGAAAAGGAAAGGTGGACAGAACAGAGCAAAGAATTTAGGGCTCAGATTGGAAGGTATGTATATATATTAAACCTATATGATGTCCTATTGTGTATGCCATAATATGTACAATACAAAACATGTGTTGTATATACCATACCCTTAATCACATATCTCCCTCAGAGCCCCCTAATCACATATCTCCCTCAGAGCCCCCTAATCACATATCTCCATCAGACTCAGAGCCTCTTATCTCAGGTTTATCTACATCACCTAGAGGAAGACAGCTATTGCATGGTGTACTTGATGTTGAGATATAAAACTTTGTAACCATGACAACAGTACACTTTATGTAGATAACATATCAACTTATTTGATAACAGTCACCTTAACTCTGTATCGTTTGTTTGTTTGTTACTAGACTTGTGGGTGATGTACTTATTGGTACTGGATTTTTGTCATACTCTGGACCATTCAATCAAGAGTATAGAGCCAAACTTGTCAAGCAGTGGCAAAAAGAATTGAAAAGTCGTAAGATTCCATACACAGCCAGCCTTAATTTGATTTCCATGTTGGTTGACAACACCACAGTAAGTCATTTTTACTTGGGTTGTAACTTGGGTTATAACATTTTTACTTGGGTAAACAGTGTTCTCACTCTGTGTAAATCAAGTTATGATAGATCTATGTCATATATAACAGATCCATCTAGATCTCATTTAGAGCTGAAAATAATCACAGTTTGAAGACTATAAAATATTGTCTAGATCTCATGGAGAGCTGAAAATAATCACAAATTTGATACTATCACATATCGCTGTAATCAGTAGGCAATGAGTTTAATAGCTGGTGGTATAGTTAACAAAATGATTTCATTCAAAGAGCTACCCATTACCCGACAGTAATTTTCTTTTTGAATTCCAATCACAGATCGTTTGAAATATCTGTACAGAACAGAAATATGTAGATGACATTAGTTTGCCGTAATTATGTCAAGAAATTAGCACAAAGATATTATATCAGAGATGAATATTTCTATGTTTTTAGTATTTTCATTTACATGTATTTGATGTTTTTAGATCGCTGAATGGAATCTTCAAGGTCTACCAAATGATGAATTGTCTATTCAAAATGGTATCATTGTCACAAAAGCATCCAGGTATCCATTGCTTATTGATCCTCAAATCCAGGGAAAAGCCTGGATTAAGAACAGGGAAGCCAACAATGAGCTCCAGGTATGTACATCAAATGTCACATAATTAAAGTTAAGAGTTTGTGAGGAGCTAGACATTGGTGTTGACTGGAGTTTCATTAGAAACTGGTAGCCAGAGAGACTATCTTCTTACTCTTGTCAGTTCTCCAGCTATTTTTTTCTTCTAAATACCAATGTATTGTACATAGAAACTAAGCTTTGCTTTACATGTGTACATCAGGCTGGCTTTTGACATTTCGACATGACGAGTGAACCGTACACTGTACTATTAGCATGATTACTGTAACGCAGTGTGGTGTGTGGTAAAACATTGGCAGAAGAAATTCCTTAAGTGGTTACAGTGTTATAAAAGTTGTAGTATTGGACTGTGTTGCTGCACACATTCACAGAATGATGTATGTCATATTTATGTGGAAATCATTCTGCACAGGTTCACAGATGTACATCACATTTATATGCAAATCATGCTGCACAGGTTCACAGATGTACATCACATTTATATGCAAATCATGCTGCACAGGTTCACAGATGTACGTCACATTTATATGCAAATCATTCTGCACAGGTTCACAGATGTACCTTGTTTATATGTGCATATTTTTGTTAACAGATTACCAATCTTAATCACAAATACTTCAGAAATCATCTAGAGGATAGTTTATCTCTGGGTAGGGCAATGATGATTGAAGACATCAACGAAGAGTTGGATCCTGCACTGGACAATGTCTTAGAAAAGAATTTCATTAAAACTGGTAGTACACTCAAGGTGAGAACTTTAGTTGAAGTATAGACTTGTTTGGACTTGTTAGTTTAGAGCTTTGAGTTGTTAACTAGTCTAGACTAGTTAACTAATTTTGTCTTGTTAACTAGTTTGGTAATTTTAATCAGTTTAAGCTTGTCAACTTGATAAAATTTGGACTTAACAAGTCAGTAAGATAGTGATTGTTCACTGTTATTCTAATCATATTGTTTAATTCTTATCACAGGTTAAAGTTGGTGATAAGGAGTGTGATGTAATGGATGGATTCTGTATCTACATTACAACCAAGTTAGCCAATCCATCCTACACACCAGAAATCAGTGCTAGAACCTCTATCATTGATTTCACTGTTACAATGAAAGGTTTAGAAGATCAGTTACTTGGTAGAGTCATCCTGACAGAGAAAAGTGTAAGTATTAAGTTATGCTGATAGCATTTCTTTAAAAGTACAGTATGGCATATAATACCATTTCTAATACAGTACAGTATGGCATACAATACCATTTCTAATACAGTACAGTATGGCATATAATACCATTTCTAATACAGTATGGCATATAATACCATTTCTAATACAGTATGGCATATAATACCATTTCTAATACAGTACAGTATGGCATATAATACCATTTCTAATACAGTACAGTATGGCATATAATACCATTTCTAATACAGTATAGTATGGCATATAATACCAACTAATATGAAGCACTTTATAATATTCATTCTGGTTGGTTTAGAAAACAAAGGAAATAAGCTGTATTGTTAAAATATATGTATGTATGTTTTCCAATCAGTGGCAGCCTTGTAATAACTTCATATCACCCCTTATAACACCAGCTGTCTGTCACTTTTAATCAATTCACTTTGGATTTGTTCTGGTTTTGACTACAGGAACTGGAGTCTGAACGTACCAAACTTATAGAAGATGTGACAGCCAATAAAAAAAAGATGAAAGAATTAGAAGACAATCTACTATTCAGACTAACCAATACAAAGGTGAGTACAGTTATACATACAGTACAACAAACAATTATCTCTGAATAATGAATAGTCAAAGTGAGTTCAAAGTTCATGACCTTTCACCTTGTATTCCATGGGCTCAAGTCATAGACTGATTCTCATTGGTTCACTGTTATTTTTCTTCACTAATTTGATGCACTTCAATATTTAGGGACATATCTTCATTTATATCATCATAGGGAATTGTCTTTATATTATAAATATCCACAGAAGGGTACTTATCTCAAGGTACATCACCAGAAGGGAACTCATCTTCACGTAGAAACATCAATATATGACTCTCTCTTTGTACAGATACTAGCATTACCAAGTTTAGGTGCCCAGTTACTTTTTCTAGCTATTGTACCTATTGCTAAGTAGACATAAAGTACAGTTGTTGAAGACTACACTGCACTCAGTATTGTAGGTAGCACTTACTCTTAAAGATAGTTAGATATTATTCCCCAGTATTTGTCTTCATTCAACCAAGATAAATATGAGTGACCTAAAGGGCCTTGTCATTACTAGTTGCTAAATGAGTAGTGACAAACCCATAGGTCATGAGTATTTTCCAACTCAATGAAGAAAAATATCAAAGAATAATATGACTCTACCTCCTCAAGCATAAATTATGGAAAATAATGACAAATTAGCCTGTTTTGGCACCTATTGCAGTCACAAAACCAGTGATGTAGACATGGGTTGTTGTGATGTAGAACGACCAGGTTTTATAGAATCCATGTTTTGTGTTCAAAGTCAATATTTTAGCTTGTGCATTTTGTAATATTATTTGACCTTACATTTGGTAGGGTTCATTGGTTGACGATGAGTCTCTTATCACTGTGTTGAGTACAACTAAAACTACAGCTGAGGAAGTCAGTCAGAAACTACAGACTGCTGCTGAGACAGAAATCAAGATCAATACTGCCAGGGAAGAATTCCGTCCAGTTGCCACGAGAGGCAGTATTCTGTACTTCTTGATTGTAGAAATGAGTTTTGTCAACTACATGTATCAAACATCACTCAAGCAGTTCTTGGGTCTATTTGATCAGTCCATGGCAAAGTAAGTATGACTATCAGTTATACCATGACCACCACCACCAGTGTGACTGTTGTGTCAATGAATGATAGCAAGATAGATGGTTCGCAGGCCACATTGTTTCAGTCAAACTGATGGATAGATATATTAATTAAGTAAATACATGGTGAAATGAATGATTGGTTGGTTGGTTGGTTGGTTGGTTGGTTGGTTGAATGAACGATCAATAGATAATTCATGTATTCGATAATTGAAAAGTACTAATAATGTGTAAATTTTGTTTGTTCATTTACATACTGAAGAATTGCTTGTTAAATTGATTCAGTGATTGTCAACAACTGATCAGTTGATTGATCGATTGAGTGAGTGAGCGAGTGAGTGAGTGATTGATTGGGTGATTGGTTGATTAATTAATTGATTCAGTGAATTACAACAAACTGATCAACTGATTGATTGATTGATTGATTGATAGGTTGATTGATTGATTGATTGATTGATTGATTGATTGATTGATTGATTGATTGATTGATAGGTTGATAGGTTGAATAATTAATTGAGCAAGTGCTTGATTCAGTGATTCACAATATTTTTTTCATTGAATGAGAAACCACATTATTAAAACAAGTTGTGTACTAAGAACTTCAGATATTATTTTGGCATACTTCTATACATGTACCTATACTTTGTATTTCTACAGCTCCACTAAGAGTCCTATCACCAGTAAACGTATTGCATACATTATAGAGTACATGACACTCAATGTGTATAGATATGCTGTTAGAGGTCTCTATGAAGTGGATAGATTCACATTTTCTCTACTGTTGGCATTAAAGATTGGTCTTCAAACTGGAAGTGTCAAACATGATGAGTTCCAAACACTCATTAAAGGTAAGTCACACTGTTGGAGTAAATATACCACTAGTATTATGAGAAGTGAAACACTTACAGCAATTCCTGTAATTACTGTTACTGTAGTATTCATAGGTTTTAGAATGATTTAGAGGAGTCCTGTAATTACTGTAGTAAAAGAAAGAGGGGGCAGATCAGACAAGAAACTGTAAACACAGATCACATAGTCAATATATGTGATCATCATTTTACATTGTGTATTTTTATAATTAAGAACTTTATATATTTAGAGAAATAAACAATTCTCTTTTAGAGAAATTAACAACGTTGTTTTTGTTTAAGGAAATTAAAAGCTGTCTTTATTTGTATATACAGGTGGTGCATCATTGGACCTGAAGGCGTGCCCTCCGAAAGCAGCCAAATGGATTCTTGACTTAACATGGCTTAACTTAGTGGAGTTGGGCAAACTGAAACAGTTCAGTGATATATTGAACCAGGTTGGTCGCAATGAAAAAGCCTGGAAGCACTGGTTTGACAAAGAAGCACCTGAAGAAGAAATAGTACCTGATGGTTATCATAACTCACTGGACATCTTTAGAAGACTTCTCTTAATCAGATCCTGGTGTCCTGACAGAACACTGGCCCAAGCTAAGAAGTATATTAGTAAGTAACTGTAGAGTTATCAACAGTAGTACATTTGTGTTGAAGAATAATTGGCCATTGGTCTAGCCTTGTCAGCAATCCTTATCAGAATAATTGTGACAGCTGACCTCTAGGTGGCAGTATAATCAGCTACCTATAGACATTAACTTTATCTATGGCATAGAAGATGATGATCATTAACCAAGACAAATGAACAGCTGTTTAGTGGGTCAAGTCAAAGAGAAGATTAGTTTGAGATGTGATAAGTACTAAGTATTTGACTGGTGGTGATATTAAAATACCATGCTTAAAACAGTAGAAGAACACCCTATACTATAAATCCCATATCTGATGGCCAATCAATTGATCTGACATTACTACAATGAACTGCTTGTATGTCTTGTCATTTGATTGGTCGCAGTGATTAACTCATTCCACTGTCATGTTTATTGCAATGAACATCATAAATATATGAGGAGACAGATTTGGATACTAATCATAGTGATAACAATATAAGGAGAGTCAAGTCAACCAATGCAAATCAACTTATGGATATCAATTACACACTTTTGTTGTCTTTTGATAACAGGAGAGGAGATGGAAAAAAAATGTAAATAGGTGCATCATTACCATTATCAGTGTGTTCTTTACTAAATCTACTGATGGCATAGATCAAAAATATATTTAAATAATAACACATGCCAGCGAGGGCAATATCACAGTTTAGTGCCTTCACAAGGGTTGGCACTCTTTACCAAGATTTTGATGATGCCCAAGCTGAAGGTGACGGCATCATCAAAATTTTGGTAAAGAGTGCCAGCCTGAGGGCAGGCATTAAATTGTGATATTTCCCGAGCACATGTGTTATTAATTTTATTACACCGTCCACTCATCATTCGTCCAATCATTCACATAGCTACTCTTCATTCATCATCATTCGTCATCGATAGAATAGTTTCCCTTTCAAGGTGCATTTCCAACGGTCGAAATAAATCCAGCGGGCACGTTTGTGCATGCGCGGGCAATATCACTGTGCAGGCAGTAGTCTATTTAAAGTAGGTCATGTGATTCGATTCTGACCAATGACAGCTTGTGTAAGAACGTTGAGGTGTAATAATCTGTTAGAAATCCCATGTGTACTACCATTTGTAAATTCAGTCAGAAAATAGTAATTGATAATGTACAGTCTGCATTCTACAATACACACCAACACATTACTTTTATTTCAATGTACATGTACATAATTTACTGATTTTTACAGGTGAGGCAATTGGTGAGCAATTTGCAGAGAGTTTCATCCTTGACCTTCAGAAGATGTGGGAAGAATCTGACACCAGAAATCCACTAGTGTGTCTACTTTCTATGGGTAGTGATCCAACCATGCAAATTGAATCTTTAGCAAAACGTCATAAACTGGAATGCCGTGCCATATCTATGGGTCAGGGACAAGAAGTACATGCCAGAAGACTTCTCCAGAATTGTATGACTAATGTAAGTCATTTTGTATGTTGTGTTACCCTAGATACACAAAACATAGTATGTTGTGTTACCCAGGATACACAGAATATAGCGATAGTATGTTTGGTTATGTCCATGTCCAAATCAGTCAGGAAAATTTCAAAACCAGGGTGTATTTAAATATTATTTATTTTGTCACTACGAGTCGCTAGACGTTTTGACTCATATTTCGAACACAGCAGAACCGGTGATGTAGACGTACATTGTAGCGACATAGACATGCGTTGTCGTGACGCAGTACCACCAGAGTATATATTCCATATTGTTTTGTTCTAAATGGCGTGTGGGTCAATGTAGTCTTGTAACAAGACCTTGGATTTAGGCTTGAGAGGTTGCTGAACAAAAGCTGAGGATGACAGTTCCAGTCTTAGGCAAGCCCTCAACAGTGTCTTTGGTGCTATGTGACCTGATTGCTTTTAAAGCTAGCAGAATTACCATCGGTACCCAAGGGTCTAGCACCTAGACAAGGGTGCTGGGCCTTTATATGAAATGATCAACCAGGGACCACTTATGTCTACCTTGTGTACTGAATTATGATATTAAGGGGTCAATCTGTACAGTAACAATAGTCTTTATGAACTGGTCAATTGTCACTTTATATGATCAAAAAAAATGTATACTTTGTTCATGATCAGTATTGCATAAATAACTTATCAGGTATTATTATCTTAAACCAGATTTGATAGTTGTGAGATGTTACACAGTATATCAATATTTCTATTTGTTGTTTTTGTCTTACAGGGTGGATGGCTGTTACTTCAGAATTGTCACTTGTCTCTGGACTTCTTACAAGAGTTGATGGACTCTATTTTGGAGACAGAAAGTATTCATGATGCCTTCCGTTGTTGGATTACCACCGAACCTCATCCTAAATTCCCAATTACTTTACTACAGGTATGCTTTGATACTCACTCATCTCACATACATTTTGTCCTATTTCTAGAACAAATTCCTTTAAAAAAAACTAGATAGTAAGCACTCAATTCCTTTATTGATTTGAAAAGAACCAGGAAAGAGCATTTATATATCAAACTTTTTACGTGGTTGTGGTTATTTTCAAAATAAACTGGTCTCTGAAGCACATTCCTTGATCACTAACAGTTTGATTTGTTACCATTACTAGATGTCAATCAAATACACCAATGAACCACCAGAGGGTATCAAGGCAGGCTTAAAGAGAACCTATAACTCCCTGTCACAAGACACACTTGATGTCTCTAACATGCCACAATGGAAACCAATTCTGTATGCTGTAGCATTCCTTCATACCACTGTACAAGAACGAAGAAAGTTTGGTCCACTTGGCTGGAACATTCCCTATGAGTTCAACACAGCAGATTTCAATGCCACTGTACAGTTTGTACAAAATCATTTAGATGATATGGATATTAAGAAGGTAAGCACTTTGAAAATGTTAGTCAACTGAGTATAAACACAGCTTGAATTCAAGTGTCACATCAAAGTTGGTTTCCTTGAAGAGTTTAACATGTACAATCTGTGAAGCAAAGCAGGTGGATGCATACATCCCTTACAATAAATAAAACTAACCATCATACATACATACATACATACATACATACATACATACATACATACATACATACATACACACACACACACACACGGATCAAATGGCATTGAGTACAGCTGAAGAGTTTGGGTACTAATAGATGATGTAAGTTTATGAGGGTTTGACAGGTATGACATTATTCTGTCTAGGCAAGTTGATTCATACCCATCCCTGTTGTTAATTAAAGACCAAAAAGTCACATTTTTCAACTCAATTTGCATATTACTGATGAGATCATCATGTCATGAATAACTTTCATCTACACATCCCTAAAGCATTCCCACCTCATTTCAGGCTAATCTGCCCAATAATTTTGGAGTTTAAAGTTTTTCACAAAAAGTCACATTTTTTATCCCCAAAAAACCACATCTATGATTTGAATTGATCATTTTCATTTCAACAATTTTCCATTAAAACCTAAGTAATGTCTCCTCAAAATACCAAGGCAATCGGTCTGGGACTGAGTTTTGAGTTAAGTTGTTCATATTCATGTGGCACAACACACACACATTTGCACACACATACATACACACACACACACGCATTTTACCATGCCTATAGCACTTCTAAACCTCAGTTCTGTTGTGCTAAAAAAATGTATATCATGCTAGATTTTATTATAATTCAATTAACTATGCAAACACTGCAAAATGAAAATAAATATTGATATTTTACTACAATAATTGATTTTTTGACAATTTACAGGGTGTATCATGGAACACAGTACGTTATATGATTGGAGAAGTACAGTATGGTGGTCGTGTCACTGATGACTTTGACAAACGACTTCTCAACACATTTGCCAGAGTGTGGTTTAGTGAACAGATGTTTCAATCCAACTTTAATTTCTACAAAGGCTACAATATTCCAAAATGTAATAATATTCAACAATATGTAGATTTCATCGGCAACCTTCCACCTAGTGATTCACCTGAAGCCTTTGGTCTTCACCCAAATGCTGATATCACGTAAGTTACACTCTCAACTCTAAGACTTCTACATTGGTAAAACTATCAATGGAATAGCTTTCCCACTTTTTATTCTGGAATAGGAGGCTACAGCAATAATCTCCCATTGTTAAATCCAGAGTAGTGCCATGGGAAATGTGACATTAGGTACACATCGTAATAATAAGTTCTTGTACCGAAACTAAGGGTTCAGTTGTTTTTATTACTTACGAATAATAACAAGTCTACTTACGAGTCATGGGACAAGAACTTATTATTACTATATTTTACTGACCTGATGAATGTACATTAGGTACACATCGTTCATCAAGATTAGCAGCTGAAGGGGCTACAACAATAGATCCTCACCATCCATATATCCTGTCTTTGTATATTATGTGAAGTCATGATGGTTGAATGGTTAGTGTGGCTGGCTTGGAATCTGCAGGTTGCAGGTTCAAGCCCCATTGCTGCCATTTGTTTCTGAATGGCTAAAGTCCTTGGGCAAGATTTGAACCATGACTGTGCCTCAGTCAACCCAGCTGTATAATTAGGGACCTGGTAGGATAGAGGTTGCAATGTGAATGCTTTAATCCTATATGCTTATAAAGGCTGCAATGGATTGTATGCTCCTCGGGGAACTGAGGACGTATAAAGGGCTGTTGTGTTGCTATAGATCCGAGCCAGGGGTAATAATTGTAAATCGCTTTGAGCACAGAGTGGGAAAGCACTAATGTCACTATATAAAAACCAACATTATTATGCCATATCAAAGTTTCACAAAAGTGTTTGCCTTTTATTTGACTGAAAAAATATGCATAAATGTTGATCATGTTGTTATTAAACTTGAAAATTGACTTTTCCTGTAGACCTAATCTTGGGTATTGATTACTTTTAGTCTCTATACTAAGATGATGAATTCTCAGTTTGTTTCATATTTAGATAAAGGTAATGTCAATATTTGTTGTGAGATACATACCAAGAACAAAATAGAAATGTACGTCAAGGTGTATGTACATGGACGGCATGGCATACTTAGTAAAATTACAATATCAACACTGTCATGGTATTTATACAAGTGTACGGTACTCTTTTCCCTGTAGATACCAGAGTAATACAGCCAGACATGTGTTAGATACTATTCTCAATATCCAGCCTAAAGACAGTTCTGGTGGTGGTGGAGAGACTAGAGAGTCGTATGTACAAAGATTGGCTGATGATATGTTGGAAAAACTACCTGACGATTATATACCATATGAGGTAAGTACATGGTGGGTGAATAGTTAGAATGGCTAGCTTGAACTCTGATAGTTGTTGGTTGAAGCCTCATCACTGCCATTTGTTTATATTCATGGGCATGATTTAAACCACAACTGTGAACATGTCAAACTAGTTGCAATGTATAATTTGGTACTTAAGGTGCACTATTCATTGGTATGCTTACAGAGGTTGCTATAGATTGTATATTCTCTAGGAAGTAATTAGAAAATTATAGGTTCATGCCAGGTAATACATTGTAAAACACTTAGAGCACTGTTTGGGAAAACTCTGTATGAAAACCTTTCATCATTATATTATTTTACCTTCTGCAAGGGAAGGTTTTGTCTTTGTGGTGTCAGTCAGTGTATTGATCACTCAATTTAAACAAATTTTTAAAATATTTGTTTTGGGTAATGACTAGAATTGATGAGGTTTTGGTAACCATATATGAATATTAATGTGGTACTTGTATAAATAATGATTTTCATAGCACACACCTTAGATTTCATGCAATTTTGAAAACAATATAGCATTAGTTCCAAATAAGGTAATACTGTTTCCAAATAAGGTAGTACTGTTTCCAAATAAGGTAGTACCACAGAGTTGTAGTAGTATCTGAAGTTCCTCTGTCAGTTCTCTTGCCATGGTTGTCATATTTTAACTCATTTTCATTTTTTTTGAAAAAGGTCAGGGAACGTCTTCAGAAGATGGGTGCCCTTCAACCAATGAACATTTTCCTACGACAAGAAATTGATCGTATGCAACGTGTCATTTCGTTGGTTCGAAACACATTGCAGGATCTGAAGTTGGCAATTGATGGCACAATTATTATGAATGAGGTATGTTATTTTGAAACAAACTAACAAAAATTCTATTTTTTTTCTTTGTTTTTTATTGTTGTTTTTGTTTGTTTTTCTTTTGGGGTGAGGGATGGTCATGGAAGATTTGGGGGGTGTGTAGACTGTATTGTGCAGATGACCTGGAAATATGACAACTACCGGTATTCTGAAAGCTGTATGTTGAAAATAAAAAATTAAAATATTTGTTGAGGACTGCTATCAATATCTGAATGTTGAAAGATACCTGAGTATTTGCTAGAACCAGTCACATTTACACATTTTACAATTTTGTACACTGGTTATTTCTCGTGAATTAAATCCTAATTTCTGTACGGACGCTTAACTCATGTACTATACACATGAACTTCACCTAATTTTCAGTCTTAAAAGTGGCCATATGGATGAGAATTGGGTATTTATTTTGGAATTTCAATTGATAAAACAACTTTACTGTGTTTTTCTACTTGAAAAAACAATGTGAAATAACATACACCAAGTCCTTGTTTGTAACTCAATAAATTGCAAAAAGTTTGTTATTGTACGTACAATAATAATACTAAGATTTAATTTTGATTGTACACTAGGCATTAAGAGATGCATTGGATTGTATGTATGATGCCCGTATTCCTGCTAAGTGGAAAAAGATCTCCTGGGTTTCATCAACACTTGGTTTCTGGTTTACCGAGCTTATTGAGAGAGAAACACAATTCAGAAGTTGGTGCTTTGAAGGCAGACCTAATACTTTCTGGATGACTGGATTCTTTAATCCACAAGGTTTCCTGACTGCTATGAGACAGGTATAGAATTCTTACAGTACCATACTAGTGTATACACAAGGTTTCCTGACTGCTATGAGACAGGTATAGAATTCTTACAGTACAATACTAGTGTATACACAAGGAATCAAATAATGTAACTAGTTTTAAACTTTGTTGCTAGTGACAATGTATACATATTTGCACATTTGAATCTACAAGAACTGCGTAACTCTGTTGATGTAATTTGTAGAAATATGGATCTTTCTCAGTTCTATATCGTATTCTTCACATGGACCTGCAATATCACTGACAGTCACCTTGTGAATCATTGGTGTAACTTACTAGTACATATTCATGAGATCTTCAAACTGACATATTTACTTACTGTTGTCACCAGGACCATGAATTGTTATATGCAGGAAGTGACATTATATAAGCTAAATATCTTATTTCCATATATTTTTGTATACAGGAAGTGACAAGGGCACACAAAGGATGGGCTCTAGATAGTGTGGTACTTGCCAATGATGTGACTCGTTTCATGAGAGATGATATCACTACACCACCAGCAGAGGGTGTTTATGTGTATGGTCTTTTCCTTGAGGGTGCAGGATGGGACAGGCGGCGTTCTTGTCTTATAGAACCTAAGGTCAAAGTTCTCTTTGAGACTTTACCAGTCATACACATATTTGCCATCAATAGTACTGCAGGACGTGATCAAAGAATGTATCAATGTCCAGTCTACAAGAAACCTACAAGAACAGACCTGACATACATTGCATCTGTTGATCTGAAAACGTCACAAAATCCTGATCATTGGATACTCCGTGGTGTGGCATTGCTCTGTGATGTCAAGTAAATGTATAACTATATCAATCAAACTGCAATACTGAGTTGAAGCGAACATTGTTTGTTGTATAGTATCAAATTTCCTAATGTATGAAACACTACCTATGATAATTTTAGAGAATCTAAAATAGATAATTTTCTTGTACAAGTGATATTTATTCCAACATGTACTAGAAACATTGGTAATTGGAATTAAATTGTTATAGCATGGAACCTAGTTAAAGTACAAGGTAGTTAACGATTCAATAATGATATGTCAAATATTACATATTTTTATTTTTTAATTCATTATTTCCTTGTCCATGCAATCCTATTTAGTATCATTCAATGCTGGAATCTTTTATAGTGTTAGTAAAATAACTGTAAATTACTGTTCCGTCCTCCCAATCCATTGATATCCATCCATCCATTCATTCAGAATCCTTCTCCAGCCTTCAGTGTCTAGATACCAAACATGATTCTCTTTTTAAAATCCTTTGACAACCATTTTTTTCCTGTATGTAAAAGAATTGACATTTGTATATTATATATATGTATATTTGGAACTGCACAAATGCTAGTATTTTGCACAAATACCTAATATGTCTGAGAGTCATGTAAAGATATAGAATATATGTCAGAGAGGAGACAGTATATTTGAATTAATAAAAGTGTAATTGTGATTTTATGCACACTAAAATCTTGTCCTAATTTCTTGACCATTTCTAGTAAACATTTTCAAAGTTGATATTTTCAGAAATAAATAACTAATTATGTCAGTTGGTAAACAAAGGTAAAGATAAATTGATATTAAGACATTGTATGAATTCTTCATTTAACATAGTATGTTGCACACAAAGAAAAATGTGAACTTTTGCTGTTAGTTTGTTCAAGAAATCTCCTCTCCAGTCATGGAGAACAAAGGTCACAGGAACAAGCTTTGACATGGCAATGGTTTGAGTGATTTCATGTACGTGTACTTTGATTTGCAACAAAAATTGTTCTCTTCACACTTAGCGTCCACACAACTGGTGTCCATTTTAGGATGGATCTTAGCTTATCATGGTAATCTCACGCTGTGCAATAGTTCAATGGTCCGACATGCTAAAATCAGGAATACTTCTTTATATTTAATGTTCAGATCAGAAATGGCATTGGATTTTGTTACCATGACAACAGAGATGATTGCATCATAATTTTGTGTAAGGTATTGTGTGTGATGTATATTCAGTATGTCTTATCCATGTCTGTACTTAATATAACACCATGACTACCATGTGGAGTTTTGCATACAGGTGGTGAGATTTTGATACTTCTTGTTTTGCAATTCCATAAAACTGTGTAGTAGTAGAAGTACTTCATCCTATGTAAATCTTAGTTTTATCATTTCTAATAAGAGTACACAATAGTTGTGATTATTGCACAGTGTAGCAAGAGTTGAAAATAAATGTATTTTTCTTTGTACTATAGATGAATAAAGTCTGTGTATAATGAGACGAGTATTTTATATTGTGTTAACTTGTTATTCTGTCAGCATCAAATATTCCATGTTTGGTAACCATGGTAACAAGGGATAAATATGGTAGATTAGCATACATTTCCATAATTTATGCCACCATTTTGATACCCTGGGGAACTCAGTTAAGTTTACTTCCTTACCAACTACTGTGGAGTCATGATGGGTGAATGGTTAGAGTGGCCGGCTTGAAATCTGCAGGTTGTAGGTTCGAGCCCCATCGCTGCCGTTTGTTTCTGAATGGCTAATGTCCTTGAGCAAGATTTGAACCACCACTGTACCTCAGTCAACCCAGCTGTATAATTAGGGATCTGGTAGGATAGAGGTTGCAATGTGAATGCTTTAATCCTATGCGCTTATAAAGGCTGCAATGGATTGTATGCTCCTCAGGGAGTTGAGGAAGTATAAAGGGCTGTTGTGCCGATATAGATCTGAACCATGGGTAATAATTGTAAAGTGGTTTGAGCACAGAGTTGGAAAGCGCTATATAAAAGCCACTAGTAGGGGTGGCCCAATAAAATACGCTTGTGACCTCAGTTATGCTTTACCTAGTGTTGCCATTGAAAAGTTCTTCTATTATAATCCAAAACACAACGAACCCCCCCCCCCCCCGCCCAATTTTAAAACAAGACATATCCTACTTCCAAATTTGAAAAACAAGGTAACCCCTCCCCATCAATCTACTACCCCTGGAAATTGTTATTTAATTATTCAATAAGCCAGATAAAGGAAACAAGAGGGGGAAAAAAAGGGTCTATGGTTTTACTCCAAAGTAAAGAGAATAAATTACAAAGGAAATATACTTGCTGTTGCCTGTGTTGCACACATAAGTAAAATCACACACAAATTTAACTCATTAAAAAAAAATATTTTAAAAGCAATCTGATTGGCCGGGAAGTGAACCCGGGACCTCTCATACCCAAAGCTTTCCTTTTTTTTTCTGTTTTCTTTTTGAAATAAAAGACAGTCCCAATGGCTTGCCTTGTCAAGTATGGATTAAGTTATTGCTTGAGAGGGTCTGAGTAGCCTAAATATTGGCTTTAAGAGTAAAAATCCTCCAGGGCTTCTAGAGGGAGACCCCCTTGGACCCCCCCCCCCCCCACATGAGGTGTGGACATATCCCAGTCTTAAGCTCTTCCCCTCTTACTGTCAAGATGCTATCAAAGTATATTTCAAAAGTATTTCAACCCCATGTAGTTGCTTTTTACATGTTGGTGTTGTCTTGTAAGGCTTTGGAAATTATTGTCTGAAAAATGTCTGAATAGTCTCAAAATTGACTTTTCAGAGTTAAAAACCTCCCGGGCTTCTAGGGGGAGACCCCCTAGGACCCCCCATAAGAGATGTACATATTCCCTTCTCAAGCTTTCCCCCTACCTTTCACTGCCAAGATGCTATTAAACTCCTTTTGGAATATATTTACCGTGTAGTCAATAATTATAATTATGATAGTGCTAACCCGGGATCTTATAAAGTAGTCCACACAGAGTCATGATAAAAAAATACATGTCGTGTGAATATTATATATGGGGGGAGCGGGGGGTCATCATGTTTTGGAATTAAGTGATCTGGGGGGGGGGGGTTCAGCCTGTTTTTGGTTTTACAGATGGGGGTGGGGGGTCAGTGACTTTTTGTTGCCCTGATTTAAGAATCCAACCCCGACCCCCCAGGCTGGAGAAACTGACCGGTCCCTAAGGTTGCGCAAACATGAAATTTGAGTTTGAGAGCAGGCAGAGACATTGCCAAAAAAGAGCGCAAATATTGTAGAGGGAACACTGTGGAAGAGTAATATTAGTGTGGAACAATTTCAAGATTAACTTCTTTTATAAACTACCCATGAAGATAACCTTTAGGGAATATTCAACTTATGCCCCAAAGTGCAATACATGTGAAGCATTGATTGTGAAACAGCAAATTAAGTATTTACATGACATGTTCTGTAACTAGTGTGGTAGCTAGGTAATACATTGTATATGTATGTGACATGTGGTATATGTAGAGTTATGTTTTGAACTCTTACTTGAAGTTATATTAATTAAACTCATACGTGAAATAATATTATAGAATTTGTGTATAAGAAACAGGGACAAAAACAAATACCACAGTTTAGAACAGGTTATATGCCATGATTGTAGAAATGGATTTGTTTCTTCCATCACAATCCAAAACTCAATGCCCCCCCCCCATATCCACAATTATCAAAACAGGATGACCCCCCCCCCCCACTGCCAATTTCAAAAACAGTGCAACCCCCTAGGCCCCTACCACCCCACCCCCCACTAGGCCGAAGAAGCTGACCAGTCTTTAACGGGAAAGATATCGTTATTAGTTTGATTATACATGGAAATGGTATACAATCTTCCTAGTTTTTATCGTGATTTACGGATACACTAGATACATGGAAATCATATGTGTTTAACGGCCGTGAGGTAAAAACTGTTACAGAAACGATTTGTCCTTGATTTAATTGCTCTATACCGTGACCCTGAAGGCAGTAAATTCAAACCATGGTTATACTTCCATGTTCAAACATATTGGGTGAAATTCATCGTTGGTATATATTTTGTATATATGTATACTATATATGTCGTGTGTTTTGTGTATGAATGTATGCATGGGGGGGGGGGGGGGTCGTGAAAAAAAACCAAGTACTCTCAGGGGGAGGCCATCAAATTTCCCATGATTATCAAGGGGCCATCCAAATAATACACCAGCCAAATGGATTTGCTTGAAAAAAAAAATCCGGATATGAGTGGGTGATGGAAAAAAAGATGGACCACTGCTGCTAGAAAAAAAATGTCTTGGCAGGGAAATGATGCACAGATTCGAGTATACTGTTCAACCTGCTCGTACCTCTCCAACCAGGACACTTGTCAAATCATGACAAACACTTTCAAACACACGTCAGGGACCAGTCAGTTTCGTTAGCCTGTGGAACATATATATATTTGTTCTTGTCTCTGTTTCTTTCATAAATTGTTTAAATATTACTTCGTGTAAGGGTTCAAACATAACTATACATAAAATTAAACATATAATACATGTATTACCTAGCTCCCACACTAGTTACAGAACATGCCATGTAAGTGTTTGGCTGTTTCACAATCAGTGCTTCACTAGCACTTATTTTGCACTTTGGGGCAAAAGTGAACTTGAAGGTTTGTTATCGTAATCTTCATACTATTAGATAGTTTATAAAAGAACTTAATTTAAATTGTTTTTAGTCTCTTCGGTATGAATTTGTCAGAAGGGGTGATATACTTCCTATTTCAGACACTACATGTATCGACACCACAACTCAAATTCAAGTTTCTATTGTACACTAGGTATGACCTCCTAAAGTGCTCGAACACATCAGTAACTTTACTATACATGCAATATCAATGCCCCTATACCAATGTTACAGGCCCACTTTTATAACATGGAAAACTTAAATTATTTAAAAAGTTATATTTACTTTAGCCTTTCGAAGCTTGGCAATATATATCTCAGAGGCTATGAATAACCTAAAAATTGCCTAAATAGAAACAAAAAAACTGCAGATCTGTCGGGGGGGGGGTCAATCAATCAATCAAATAATCAATCAATCAATTACATGCTCGCTGAACTCTGTGGTGTGGCTTAGACCACTATAAGGAATTAAGAGGTAAATAATGGACAATATGTGTTTATTTAGTCAATAAAGAGAGAATTATATACAGCTGAAAGTGAGAAAAGTAGCCAGGAAAAGAAGGAATTTTTTTATATCAATGAGTCAATAGATCAACATCACACACAAAATAAGTTTTATTTCACCAAAATATCAATCATTCAATCGATCAATCATTCACCCATATAATAAATAAATCAATCAATCAATCGATACGTGATTTTAAAAATGCATTCTATCAACCACCACTGTGAAATTATTCAAAACTATAGCCCTCGGTGTAGACATGCAGATAGGGAGAACTTTCTGCCTTCATGATGGAGGTAGCTACGTTCCGGATTTTTCATGAAGGCGCGACATTGCACAAATATCCATAATCTAGCTTAGATGCAACACACTTTTTGAACAATATTATCCCGATGAAAAGTACTGTGTACCTGCGAAGTCTAATATTAAATATAGTGATATGAGAGGCAGAGGTTCGGAGATAAAGACAAAGGCAGTGACAGACAAATGGAAAGACAGACAACCAGACACACACGCGCGCGCGTGCGAGTGCGCGCACACACACAGACTCCACCCAACACACGTACACACTCCACCCAACACACACCCTGACAAACACGTCACCTGCAAGTCGCTTTTAAGATGGAAGAAATTCAAAATAAACTAAAATCCACCCATGGCACATAATATATGCCAAAGACACAACCACATACATACAGACAGACACAGACACAGACACAGACACAGAGAGGGACACATAGAGACACAGAGAGGGACAAAGCCAGGCAGAGACAGACAGACAGACAGACAGACAGACAGACAGACATACATACATACATACATACATACATACATACATACATACAGACATACATACATACGTACATACGTACATACGTACATACGTACATACATACATACATACATACATACATACATACATACATACATACATACAGAGACACGTAGCGGCACAGAGATAGCTAAGAATGTCATGTTTGAAGATACCAAGACGTAATTTATATTCATACAATAAAAAAAAGACAATTGCAGTCAAACAATAGTTATAATGATCTCAAAATGAAATGTATAGAATCGTTTTACAATAAATGAATAAATTGGAGGTAGACGTTTACATCGTCAGAGATGACATTACAATTCCAATACTGGTCTCGTAAACAAATGGCCATTTTATGGATTTGTGGAGTTCAACCATGACACAAGATATGTCTTTACGTTTTACAGGGTATTGTTAAATATGTTTTCAGTAACTAGAATGCAACACCGGTCTTTTAATCTACCAATAACCAAAATATCGTTAACGCACCCAAAATCGTATAAATTCAGCTAGTGCCCCTTTATGGGATTACTAGATGAGAGCTTTCACAAACTTTAGGTAAACCACAAGGGGCTCAGGTTTAGTTATATGTGTTTACGCAAATATACAAGGCAAACAAACAACAAGCAAACAACATAGACACATGAATGACAGGGTAATTATAGCTAAAATGATGTAGGCTTGGTGTTTCACTCATGGAACATTACATTTTTGACACAAAGATAGACATATTTCAACTCTAGACTAACAATAAAAGAGACAAAATAAACACAGCAGGATCCTTTGCCCAATCACATCGAACACTGATACATCTATCGAACGTAGCTCTAAGCCCACCGTCTCAAGCAGTGCTAAAACTACTTACTTACAGCCAGTTTCTCCATTGATCACAACTGTAATCTTTCACTCCCTGGTGTTTAATTGTAAACAAATTGTTGAAAAGGACAAGGCTGGGTGGTGGACTACACAGATTACATGATACTCTTGTACAATGTGTAATTGTATTAATATATACACCAGACACTTCAAGTTTACTACCTGGTTGTATGTGTGTCACATGTCATATGTGTAGTGGACAGCCAGCCTTGTCCTTATCAACAATTTGTATACAATTAATTAAACAGTAGGAGTAAAAGATTACATTTGTGCTCAATAAAGAAACTGGCTGTTAGTAGGTAGTTTTAGTACAGCTTGAGGCTTAGAGCTACTGTCGATAGAAGATCGCTGTATGCATTGCTATTCTTTCATAGTGCAGCAAAAACAGGCCTTTAATGAAATCATTACAGTGTCACATGGGCTCGAAAATTTTAATGGCTACAATTGTTTATATTGCTGATAATCAACATTTCAACTTGACTACTTCTACATCCTCACTATGCACGACACCTATGTCATTGTTTATTTTGCATTAGTAGTTGTCTGAGGGCGTGTAATAAATGTCATGTCACCTGAGTGAATGAAACACCAAGCCTACATCATTTCAGCTTTAAAAATCAACATTGACAATGTTTCTATGCAATAAGCATTCCAGTAAGTTTTCCTAACTTCCTAACTATTTTAGTCACAAACGGGGTATGAGAGATTTAGACAGAATATGCCGTAAGCGCCGTAAACAGGATGGTTTTTGACAGAAGTAGCAGACGATTATTAACATGTGATGGATTAGTAGGGGTCATCCTGTTTTCGAAATTGGCAGGGGGGGGGGAGGAATCCTGTTTTGAAATTTTGGGTAGGGGATGCCATTGTGTTTTGGATTTGGATGAAAGAAAAGAACCCATGAATCTACAGTGGCATGACCTTGTCTGAACTTTACTATTTTTTCTCGTCCCTATTTTAAAATATTACTTCACCTGGAGTGACGCTCAAACATAACTTTACATATACATACACAATGTATTACCTACCTTACTTTTTACAGAATATATGTCATGTATCTCTGAAACTGGATGTGTAATGTATATAATTCTCTATTATAATCACTTTGTAGCATATAACATTAACTGTAATTATTGTAATGTTTCGGCGATTTGTTGATAAAAACTGAAAAATTAAGGTGACCTTGAATCTGCCAGGGGAAAACCCCAAGGAATCCCTCACCCCCAGAGGTCACTAATACATTCTGGGGGGGGGGGGGGTCCTAGTGGTCTTCTCCTAGAAGGCTCTTTTTTACTCTTAAAAGCCAATTTTTAGGATAGTCAGAGCCTTTCAAGCAATGATCTCCAATCACCAACATGTAGCAAATACTGCTGGTCCTTAAGGAAAACTGCTGGTCCATATTCAATGCAGTTCACATTCACGACCTGTATCTACACCCCCCAATTACAGATTAAATGATTTTGAACTTTAATATGATACAGCATATCTTTAGATATACTAAAGTAAAAGAGAGTACAACGAATTGTTTACTATCCACTATTATTTCATCAATCTGTTCTTACAATTGAAAATTTCCACTCACAGTCAAAAAATACAACTTGGAAGTAAACTTTGGATTCAAAACCAAGTAACTTTTGACTCTGTGAGGAGAGATTTTCATTTGTAACTATGAACCCAGAGACTATGAATATTCATTCTCGATTAATCTGTTCCTATAGACTATAGTGGCCTGAGACTGAATGTATTCATTCCATCATAGAAATACAGATCCATAGATTGTAGATAATATGGATGAATGAATGAATGAATCAATAAATCTACATAATCTCTAAGAGCTCACAGTCCTCTCCTTATTCTCTGTACGATTCACTAGATTCTGAATCACATAATCCAAACTCAGATTCATCGTCTGTGTCAACAGCTGATGTAGCTTTCCCACCCTTAGCAAACTTAGACCACAAATTTATCACAAATTCATCAAAGCAGAAAGTTTTGTCGCATAACTATCCCTCTTGAAAACTGTGTATTCGCTTTATTTCAATTTCCATCCACACAGTGACACGGAGCGGTTTCGTCTCCCTTCAGTCTTTACAAATATGTACTGAAGCCCCCCCCCATGAAGCCCTACCCGTATACCCTACCGTGGTGTATTGAGCATTGTCTCTGACTGTTTGTTTAAGAAATCTGACCATGATGAAGAGAACTATGGCTAATCATGTCTTACAGTACGAGTTTTTTGACGTGGGAGCGTGATGTGTTGACTGTACTGTCCTGTGTCATCCACTATTATGTACCGTGTTTGGCATGATGCAGTATTTTTCCAGATACAACCATGGCAACAAAAATGCAACATTTCTAAGTTTATATGTTTATTACAACATAACACGACATACATTATCATATGCATCAAATTGAAAGTAATCAGACTACGCATTTCTTTTACTGTTTTTACAACAAAAAAAACTATCGTACTGGAGATATCTTACGAAGTGTACCTGCCTTCTTTATTAGTTAAAACGCCATTTTCAGAGTAGTTTATATGTTTTCCGTCAGTTTGTTTTGATCATGGCCACACACATGGGGAACTCCGGTAAATTGATCGGGAAACACACTAACATTTATCAGCTTTAATACCAGCCTTTAAAAACATTGTCTGTTTCGTCTTCTTCTTCGGAAGCTCATTGTCGCCTTCTAAATATCGCCACATACTTTATAAAAACAACGTGGAACTGTCTCAAACACGTTAAAAGTTTCATACACTATGTAAAATAGGCGCATGCGCTGAATGCGTAAAATGTGTCTGAATGTCTACAAGACGTTCTGATTAGCCAAGACACAAATAATTCGAGAAATTCAGCCAATAATGTGTTTGCTAACATAATTTCATAAAGTAAATGCTGTATGCTACGTCATATGTAGACATGATACATGTATCAACATTGACAACAACACATAGCAAGCTAGCTGTGTTGTTGACTTGAACGAGATGTTGAGAGTAAAATAGGTAACACAAGATCAGATTCATGTATGTGAATTGGATCTTTCTTTGAATAAATGTTTTTATTTACTCCAAATTTCAACTGGTCATAAGGACCGATATGCTGTTGTAATTCTGAAAAACTGTCAGTCCGAACGGAAATCTGTTGGTCTCGGGCCAAAGGACTGGCGATAATTTCGCACGATGGTACGGTCAGGTGACAACCATCCCCTGATAGCACGTGCAAACCCCTCAGCGCATACACAACACATGGCATTGTATGGACAGACACGCAATGCATCTTGGAACTGGCAACATGTCTGTGACCATGACACAATCATCTCGCCGCTGGGGGCACTGTCTATGAGACCATCCTGAATGAGGGGTGGTCTCAAAGAAGAGCCGCCAGCGGTGAGAGTCTGCGTAACCGAGACTAGCTCTCACTCTGTCACTCTAGTGCACCCTCTTGTGGTGACTACCTGATGAGAAATGGCTGGAACTCCAGTAACCCAAATATGGCGTACTGACATAAAATACTTTTAATATAATGGCTTATTTCACAAATCAAATGTAGACAACAACAAAAATAAAGTAAAGAACTTACAGATGACACTGTTACCACTCTTACCTGTCGAGTGTTAATAGTGATGTACACTTGAAATGCTGCTGATACCATCTAACATATATATTGCATACATGTGTGGCAAATTCTGGCAAAAAGGTCCCGTGGACTTCAGAGATTCTGTATTTTCAAAATGTGTGTAGCCCCCCCCCCCAACTGTGTATGGTGAAATTAACAATCGAGCTTCATTAAGCTGTTGAAATTGGCCGCATTGAAATTGATTACTCTGAAATCCATATTTCCAAGACAATGCTAGCGGTGTCATCGCTGCCAAGCAATTCTTTGTCGCCTATTCAGTTGCCATGCATATATATATATATATATATATATATATATATATATATATATATATATATATATATATATATATATATATATATATATATATATATATATATATATATATATATATATATATATATAAGTACCCCGATATAATTTAGCTCAGTATATGTTTCACTTTCATTTTGCATCACTTCCCTGAAGGGCTTTACTTTAATATATGCATCATTTGCCTTGTGTGTCATTTTTTACATGGCACATCATTTGTCTTGTGTGTAATTTGATACTAGGTACATCAGTTATCTTGTGTCATTTATTTTTATGATGCACCATGCATGTGTAACTTATTTTCAATTTTTCATTATTTGCCTTTATGTGTGCATCATTTATATTCATAGTGCGTTACTTGCCTTATGTGTGTTATTTATTTTCATATGCGAGTCATTTGTGTGTGTGTGTCACACACATGCTTAATTTACATTTATATATGTCACTTACCACTCTTAGCCATTAGGTGTAGGTGATGTATGCTTGATATCTTGTGGATATATTAGACATTGCCTTGAATGACAGCCACAAAAGCCAGATGATAGTACTTTCAGTTGATCATTATATGTATAGATAACTTACTGTATCATTTATTTAAATTCTCATCCTTCAAGACTAAATGGAATTTACTGTGAGCACTGAAAACAGCTGTAGGTTATGATATGGCAAGTCTGGCAAAAAGGTCCCCTGAACATTAGACTATTTCTAACAGTCTAATGTTCATATTATCTAGTCAATGCTAGGGGTGTCATCGCTGCCAAGCAATTCTTTGTCGCCTTTTTTAAGTTGCCATAACATAACCAAGAGGGGGTGGGGGTGGCAAGTTCACACACACACACACACACACACACACACACACACACACACACACACACACACACACACACACACACACACATACACACACACACACACCACACACACACACACACAATGCTTGACTGCGAATAATGTCAAGGGCACTCTCAAACATACAAACATATGGTTTGTATATTTGGTGTAAAAATAACTTGAATATGATACATGGCGAAGATGATGAACGCAGATGGAAACGCGGTGAGGATGACAAATACGGACGGAGAAGTATGCGGTGGAAATGAAGACGGCGGCGGCGGAACTGCGAAATTTGTGTCTGAGGATGTTAGGTATGAGAGAAAGGCCATAGACAGGCAAGTGAAAATACTACCGACCAACCGACCAACCGGTCACCGACCAAAACTAGCCTGAGGACAACCGAAAATGAGAAGTGAGAAAAAGATGAAATGTTTGTGTATATGTAATACCGACAGCGAAAAAGGACCGAGACGCGAGGTAGTTGATGACGACGACGAAAAGGATAATATTATTTTTAAAGTGAAGGTTGGGAAAGAGGAAGGGGAAGGGATATAGAAACAAGTCACTCATTCATTCATTCATTCATTCATTCTATTATATTTAAAAAAGGAAAAAATTACAATTTCCTTAACTTTTATTAATCACATTCTTGGGTCTTCGTATTCATCTTTGGTCCATCCTAAAGTGAATTAATCAAAGTGTAATTGAAACAACATCCATTCGAATTGCAATATTTACTAAATCCTTAAAGTGTGTAATGGGGTTCATATAATTCATGAGCATCGTTCTACATCTTGGCATTGTGAAATTATTTCCCAACAAGTTTCTATGTCATTCATTCTCCAGTGTTCGAGATATGAGTCAAAACACTCAAAATTACTATTAAATTGCCTAAGCTCTAAAAAAATATTTCTCCTGATAATATCCTAATTGAATATATAAAACAATAGACAATAAATTTACCTATTGAATGATTGTAATGTTTATGCTCAAAATTACTATAACTAATATTGACTCTTCTTTGTTGCTACCTGTCATGTGATTAGTATTCACAAGGCCAGATCCTTCCCCTTAGATAACTTGTATTTTTCTTCGATGAGAGAAGAGAAAAGTATTGACCAATAACACATTGTTAAAATCTATGTCGACTAATTTCAAAATTAAGAATATTGACTCACTTCTGTGGCGTTCGCAGTCGTCGTTGTCGCATCCATCCAGCTCCGGTCTTCGTACCATCTTCGGTGGCCGTGTAGTCCAATCCTGTAATGAGTGAATATAACACAGAATAATTTTATTTATTCAATGAATTAAAATTCATTCAAATTGTAATATTTATGCTTAAAATTAAAATTACTTACTCTGATCTTTCAAAAATATTACTTCGATATTGTAAGTATGTTACTTCCCGAAATATTATTTCATTGAGCTAGACAGTACTCGTGGACTAAGGTTGTCGCTACATGTCATGTGATTAGTATTCACAAGGCCACCCCCTCCCCCCCCCCTTAGATAACTTGTATTTTTCATTGATGAGAGAATAGAAAAATATTGACCAATAACACATTGATAAAATTTATGCGACTAATTTCATTCCAATTGTAATAGTTTATGCTTAAAATTGCAATTACTTACTCTAAACTTTTAAAAATATTACTTCGATATTATAACTATGTTACTCCTCAAAATATTACTTAATAAAGCTAGACAGTACTCGTGAGCTAACGTTGTCGCTACATGTCATGAGATTAGTATTCACAAGGCCACCCCATCCCCCTTAGATAACTTGTATTTTTCATTGATGACAGACGAGAAAAATATTGACCAATAACACATTGATAAAATTTATGCGACTAATTTCAAAATTAAGAATATTGTCTCACTTCTGTGGCGTTTGCAGTCGTCGTTGTCGCATCCATCCAGCTCCGGTCTTCATACCATCTTCGGTGGCCATGTAGTCCAATCCTGAAATGAATGAATACAACAGAGAATTTTTTTATTTATTCAATGAATTAAAATTCATTCAAATTGTAATAGTTTACGCTTAAAATTGCAATTACTTACTCTAACCTATTAAAAATATTACTTCGATATTATAAATATGTTACTCCTCAAAATATTACTTAATAAAGCTAGACAGTACTCGTGAGCTAACGTTGTCGCTACATGTCATGTGATTAGTATTCACAAGGCCACCCCATCCCCCTTAGATAACTTGTATTTTTCATTGATGACAGAAGAGAAAAATATTGACCAATAACACATTTATAAAATTTATATCGACAAATTTCAAGAATATTGACTCACTTCTGTGGCGTTCGCAGTCGTCGTTGTCGCATCCATCCAGCTCCGGTCTTCGTACCATCTTCGGTGGCCATGTAGTCCAATCCTGAAATGAATGAATACAACAGACAATATTTTTATTTATTCAATGAATTAAAATTCATTCAAATTGTAAAAGTTTACGCTTAAAATTGCAATTACTTACTCTAAACTTTTAAAAATATTACTTCGATATTATAACTATGTTACTCCTCAAAATATTACTTAATAAAGCTAGACAGTACTCGTGAGCTAACGTTGTCGCTACATGTCATGAGATTAGTATTCACAAGGCCACCCCTCCCCTTAGATAACTTGTATTTTTCATTGATGACAGAAGAGAAAAATATTGACCAATAACACATTGATAAAATTTATATCGACTAATTTCAAGAATATTGACTCACTTCTGTGGCGTTTGCAGTCGTCGTTGTCGCATCCATCCAGCTCCGGTCTTCGTACCATCTTCGGTGGCCATGTAGTCCAATCCTGTAATGAGTGAATATAACATAGAATAATTTTATTTATTCAATGAATTAAAATTCATTCAAATTGTAATATTTATGCTTAAAATTAAAATTACTTACTCTGATTTTTCAAAAATATTACTTCGATATTGTAACTATGTTACTTCCCAAAATATAATTTCATTGACCTAGACAGTACTCGTGGACTAAGGTTGTCGCTACATGTCATGTGATTAGTATTCACAAGGCCACCCCATCCCCCTTAGATAACTTGTATTTTTCATTGATGACAGAAGAGAAAAATATTGACCAATAACACATTGATAAAATTTATGCGACTAATTTCAAAATTAAGAATATTGACTCACTTCTGTGGCATTCGCAGTCGTCGTTGTCGCATCCATCCAGCTCCGGTCTTCGTACCATCTTCGGTGGCCATGTAGTCCAATCCTGAAATGAATGAATACAACAGAGAATATTTTTATTTATTCAATGAATTAAAATTCATTCAAATTGTAATAGTTTACGATTAAAATTGCAATTACTTACTCTAAACTTTTAAAAATATTACTTCGATATTATAACTATGTTACTCCTCAAAATATTACTTAATAAAGCTAGACAGTACTCGTGAGCTAACGTTGTCGCTACATGTCATGAGATTAGTATTCACAAGGCCACCCCATCCCCCTTAGATAACTTGTATTTTTCATTGATGACAGACGAGAAAAATATTGACCAATAACACATTGATAAAATTTATGCGACTAATTTCAAAATTAAGAATATTGTCTCACTTCTGTGGCGTTTGCAGTCGTCGTTGTCGCATCCATCCAGCTCCGGTCTTCATACCATCTTCGGTGGCCATGTAGTCCAATCCTGAAATGAATGAATACAACAGAGAATTTTTTTATTTATTCAATGAATTAAAATTCATTCAAATTGTAATAGTTTACGCTTAAAATTGCAATTACTTACTCTAACCTATTAAAAATATTACTTCGATATTATAACTATGTTACTCCTCAAAATATTACTTAATAAAGCTAGACAGTACTCGTGAGCTAACGTTGTCGCTACATGTTATGTGATTAGTATTCACAAGGCCACCCCCTCCCCTTAGATAACTTGTACTTTTCATTGATGACAGAAGAGAAAAATATTGACAAATAACACATTGATAAAATTTATATCGACTAATTTCAAGAATATTGACTCACTTCTGTGGCGTTCGCAGTCGTCGTTGTCGCATCCATCCAGCTCCGGTCTTCGTACCATCTTCGGTGGCCATGTAGTCCAATCCTGTAATGAGTGAATATAACAGAATAATTTTATTTATTCAATGAATTAAAATTCATTCAAATTGTAATATTTATGCTTAAAATTAAAATTACTTACTCTGATTTTTCAAAAATATTACTTCGATATTGTAACTATGTTACTGCCCAAAATATAATTTCATTGACCTAGACAGTACTCGTGGACTAAGGTTGTCGCTACATGTCATGTGATTAGTATTCACAAGGCCACCCCCTCCCCCTTAGATAACTTGTATTTTTCATTGATGACAGAAGAGAAAAATATTGACCAATAACACATTGATAAAATTTATATCGACAAATTTCAAGAATATTGACTCACTTCTGTGGCGTTCGCAGTCGTCGTTGTCGCATCCATCCAGCTCCGGTCTTCGTACCATCTTCGGTGGCCATGTAGTCCAATCCTGAAATGAATGAATACAACAGAGAATATATTTATTTATTCAATGAATTAAAATTCATTCAAATTGTAATAGTTTACGCTTAAAATTGCAATTACTTACTCTAACCTTTTAAAATTTTACTTCGATATTATAACTATGTTACTCCTCAAAATATTACATAATAAAGCTAGACAGTACTCGTGAGCTAACGTTGTCGCTACATGTCATATGATTAGTATTCACAAGGCCACCCCTTCCCCCTTAGATAACTTGTATTTTTCATTGATGACAGAAGAGAAAAATATTGACCAATAACACATTGATAAAATTTATGCGACTAATTTCAAAATTAAGAATATTGACTCACTTCTGTGGCATTCGCAGTCGTCGTTGTCGCATCCATCCAGCTCCGGTCTTCGCACCATCTTCGGTGGCCATGTAGTCCAATCCTGAAATGAATGAATACAACAGACAATATTGTTATTTATTCAATGAATTAAAATTCATTCAAATTGAAATAGTTTACGCTTAAAATTGCAATTACCTTTTAAAATATTACTTCGATATTATAACTATGTTACTCCTCAAAATATTACTTAATAAAGCTAGACAGTACTCGTGAGCTAACGTTGTCGCTACATGTCATGAGATTAGTATTCACAAGGCCACCCCTCCCCTTAGATAACTTGTATTTTTCATTGATGACAGAAGAGAAAAATATTGACCAATAGCACATTGATAAAATTTATATCGACTAATTTCAAGAATATTGACTCACTTCTGTGGCGTTCGCAGTCATCGTTGTCGCATCCATCCAGCTCCGGTCTTCGTACCATCTTCGGTGGCCGTGTAGTCCAATCCTGTAATGAGTGAATATAACATAGGATAATTTTATTTATTCAATGAATTAAAATTCATTCAAATTGTAATATTTATGCTTAAAATTAAAATTACTTACTCTGATTTTTCAAAAATATTACTTCGATATTGTAACTATGTTACTTCCCAAAATATTATTTCATTGACCTAGACAGTACTCGTGGACTAAGGTTGTCGCTACATGTCATGTGATTAGTATTCACAAGGCCACCCCCTCCCCCTTAGATAACTTGTATTTTTCATTGATGACAGAAGAGAAAAATATTGACCAATAACACATTGATAAAATTTATATCGACAAATTTCAAGAATATTGACTCACTTCTATGGCGTTCGCAGTCGTCGTTGTCGCATCCATCCAGCTCCGGTCTTCGTACCATCTTCGGTGGCCATGTAGTCCAATCCTGAAATGAATGAATACAACAGAGAATATATTTATTTATTCAATGAATTAAAATTCATTCAAATTGTAATAGTTTATGCTTAAAATTGCAATTACTTACTCTAACCTTTTAAAATTTTACTTCGATATTATAACTATGTTACTCCTCAAAATATTACATAATAAAGCTAGACAGTACTCGTGAGCTAACGTTGTCGCTACATGTCATATGATTAGTATTCACAAGGCCACCCCATCCCCCTTAGATAACTTGTATTTTTCATTGATGACAGAAGAGAAAAATATTGACCAATAACACATTGATAAAATTTATGCGACTAATTTCAAAATTAAGAATATTGACTCACTTCTGTGGCGTTCGCGGTCGTCGTTGTCGCATCCATCCAGCTCCGGTCTTCATACCATCTTCGGTGGCCATGTAGTCCAATCCTGAAATGAATGAATACAACAGAGAATATTTATATTTATTCAATGAATTAAAATTCATTCAAATTGTAATATTTACGCTTAAAATTACAATTACTTACTCTAACCTTTTAAAAGTATTACTTCGATATTATAACTATGTTACTCCTCAAAATATTACTTAATAAAGCTAGACAGTACTCGTGAGCTAACGTTGTCGCTACATGTCATGTGATTAGTATTCACAAGGCCACCCCCTCCCCTTAGATAACTTGTACTTTTCATTGATGACAGAAGAGAAAAATATTGACCAATAACACATTGATAAAATTTATATCGACAAATTTCAAGAATATTGACTCACTTCTGTGGCATTCGCAGTTGTCGTTGTCGCATCCATCCAGCTCCGGTCTTCGTACCATCTTCGGTGGCCATGTAGTCCAATCCTGTAATGAGTGAATATAACATAGAATAATTTTATTTATTCAATGAATTAAAATTCATTCAAATTGTAATATTTATGCTTAAAATTAAAATTACTTACTCTGATTTTTCAAAAATATTACTTCGATATTGTAACTATGTTACTGCCCAAAATATAATTTCATTGACCTAGACAGTACTCGTGGACTAAGGTTGTCGCTACATGTCATGTGATTAGTATTCACAAGGCCACCCCCTCCCCCTTAGATAACTTGTATTTTTCATTGATGACAGAAGAGAAAAATATTGACCAATAACACATTGATAACATTTATATCGACAAATTTCAAGAATATTGACTCACTTCTGTGGCGTTCGCAGTTGTCGTTGTCGCATCCATCCAGCTCCGGTCTTTGTACCATCTTCGGTGGCCATGTAGTCCAATCCTGAAATGAATGAATACAACAGAGAATATATTTATTTATTCAATGAATTAAAATTCATTCAAATTGTAATAGTTTACGCTTAAAATTGCAATTACTTACTCTAACCTTTTAAAATTTTACTTCGATATTATAACTATGTTACTCCTCAAAATATTACATAATAAAGCTAGACAGTACTCGTGAGCTAACGTTGTCGCTACATGTCATATGATTAGTATTCACAAGGCCACCCCATCCCCCTTAGATAACTTGTATTTTTCATTGATGACAGAAGAGAAAAATATTGACCAATAACACATTGATAAAATTTATGCGACTAATTTCAAAATTAAGAATATTGACTCACTTCTGTGGCGTTCGCAGTCGTCGTTGTCGCATCCATCCAGCTCCGGTCTTCGCACCATCTTCGGTGGCCATGTAGTCCAATCCTGAAATGAATGAATACAACAGACAATATTTTTATTTATTCAATGAATTAAAATTCATTCAAATTGTAATAGTTTACGCTTAAAATTGCAATTACCTTTTAAAATATTACTTCGATATTATAACTATGTTACTCCTCAAAATATTACTTAATAAAGCTAGACAGTACTCGTGAGCTAACGTTGTCGCTACATGTCATGAGATTAGTATTCACAAGGCCACCCCTCCCCTTAGATAACTTGTATTTTTCATTGATGACAGAAGAGAAAAATATTGACCAATAGCACATTGATAAAATTTATATCGACTAATTTCAAGAATATTGACTCACTTCTGTGGCGTTCGCAGTCGTCGTTGTCGCATCCATCCAGCTCCGGTCTTCGTACCATCTTCGGTGGCCGTGTAGTCCAATCCTGTAATGAGTGAATATAACATAGAATAATTTTATTTATTCAATGAATTAAAATTCATTCAAATTGTAATATTTATGCTTAAAATTAAAATTACTTACTCTGATTTTTCAAAAATATTACTTCGATATTGTAACTATGTTACTTCCCAAAATATTATTTCATTGACCTAGACAGTACTCGTGGACTAAGGTTGTCGCTACATGTCATGTGATTAGTATTCACAAGGCCACCCCCTCCCCCTTAGATAACTTGTATTTTTCATTGATGACAGAAGAGAAAAATATTGACCAATAACACATTGATAAAATTTATATCGACAAATTTCAAGAATATTGACTCACTTCTGTGGCGTTCGCAGTCGTCGTTGTCACATCCATCCAGCTCCGGTCTTCGTACCATCTTCGGTGGCCATGTAGTCCAATCCTGAAATGAATGAATACAACAGAGAATATATTTATTTATTCAATGAATTAAAATTCATTCAAATTGTAATAGTTTACGCTTAAAATTGCAATTACTTACTCTAACCTTTTAAAATTTTACTTCGATATTATAACTATGTTACTCCTCAAAATATTACATAATAAAGCTAGACAGTACTCGTGAGCTAACGTTGTCGCTACATGTCATATGATTAGTATTCACAAGGCCACCCCATCCCCCTTAGATAACTTGTATTTTTCATTGATGACAGAAGAGAAAAATATTGACCAATAACACATTGATAAAATTTATGCGACTAATTTCAAAATTAAGAATATTGACTCACTTCTGTGGCGTTCGCGGTCGTCGTTGTCGCATCCATCCAGCTCCGGTCTTCATACCATCTTCGGTGGCCATGTAGTCCAATCCTGAAATGAATGAATACAACAGAGAATATTTATATTTATTCAATGAATTAAAATTCATTCAAATTGTAATATTTACGCTTAAAATTACAATTACTTACTCTAACCTTTTAAAAGTATTACTTCGATATTATAACTATGTTACTCCTCAAAATATTACTTAATAAAGCTAGACAGTACTCGTGAGCTAACGTTGTCGCTACATGTCATGTGATTAGTATTCACAAGGCCACCCCCTCCCCTTAGATAACTTGTACTTTTCATTGATGACAGAAGAGAAAAATATTGACCAATAACACATTGATAAAATTTATATCGACAAATTTCAAGAATATTGACTCACTTCTGTGGCATTCGCAGTTGTCGTTGTCGCATCCATCCAGCTCCGGTCTTCGTACCATCTTCGGTGGCCGTGTAGTCCAATCCTGAAATGAATGAATACAACAGACAATATTTATATTTATTCAATGAATTAAAATTCATTCAAATTGTAATATTTACGCTTAAAATTACAATTACTTACTCTAACCTTTTAAAATTTTACTTCGATATTATAACTATGTTACTCCTCAAAATATTACATAATAAAGCTAGACAGTACTCGTGAGCTAACGTTGTCGCTACATGTCATGTGATTAGTATTCACAAGGCCACCCCCTCCCCTTAGATAACTTGTACTTTTCATTGATGACAGAAGAGAAAAATATTGACCAATAACACATTGATAAAATTTATGCGACTAATTTCAAAATTAAGAATATTGACTCACTTCTGTGGCGTTCGCAGTCGTCGTTGTCGCATCCATCCAGCTCCAGTCTTCATACCATCTTCGGTGGCCATGTAGTCCAATCCTGAAATGAATGAATACAACAGAGAATATTTATATTTATTCAATGAATTAAAATTCATTCAAATTGTACTATTTACGCTTAAAATTACAATTACTTACTCTAACCTTTTAAAAGTATTACTTCGATATTATAACTATGTTACTCCTCAAAATATTACTTAATAAAGCTAGACAGTACTCGTGAGCTAACGTTGTCGCTACATGTCATGTGATTAGTATTCACAAGGCCACCCCCTCCCCTTAGATAACTTGTACTTTTCATTGATGACAGAAGAGAAAAATATTGACCAATAACACATTGATAAAATTTATATCGACTAATTTCAAGAATATTGACTCACTTCTGTGGCGTTTGCAGTCATCGTTGTCGCATCCATCCAGCTCCGGTCTTCGTACCATCTTCGGTGGCCATGTAGTCCAATCCTGAAATGAATGAATACAACAGAGAATATTTATATTTATTCAATGAATTAAAATTCATTCAAATTGTAATATTTACGCTTAAAATTACAATTACTTACTCTAACCTTTTAAAAGTATTACTTCGATATTATAACTATGTTACTCCTCAAAATATTACTTAATAAAGCTAGACAGTACTCGTGAGCTAACGTTGTCGCTACAAGTCATGTGATTAGTATTCACAAGGCCACCCCATCACCCTTAGATAACTTGTATTTTTCATTGATGACAGAAGAGAAAAATATTGACCAATAACACATTGATAAAATTTATATCGACTAATTTCAAGAATATTGACTCACTTCTGTGGCGTTTGCAGTCATCGTTGTCGCATCCATCCAGCTCCGGTCTTCGTACCATCTTCGGTGGCCGTGTAGTCCAATCCTGAAATGAATGAATACAACAGACAATATTTATATTTATTCAATGAATTAAAATTCATTCAAATTGTAATATTTATGCTTAAAATTACAATTACTTACTCTAACCTTTTAAAAATATTACTTCGATATTATAACTATGTTACTCCTCAAAATATTACTTAATAAAGCTAGACAGTACTCGTGAGGTAACGTTGTCGCTACATGTCATGTGATTAGTATTCACAAGGCCACCCCATCACCCTTAGATAACTTGTATTTTTCATTGATGACAGAAGAGAAAAATATTGACCAATAACACATTGATAAAATTTATATCGACTAATTTCAAGAATATTGACTCACTTCTGTGGCGTTTGCAGTCATCGTTGTCGCATCCATCCAGCTCCGGTCTTCGTACCATCTTCGGTGGCCGTGTAGTCCAATCCTGAAATGAATGAATACAACAGACAATATTTATATTTATTCAATGAATTAAAATTCATTCAAATTGTAATATTTATGCTTAAAATTACAATTACTTACTCTAACCTTTTAAAAATATTACTTCGATATTATAACTATGTTACTCCTCAAAATATTACTTAATAAAGCTAGACAGTACTCGTGAGGTAACGTTGTCGCTACATGTCATGTGATTAGTATTCACAAGGCCACCCCCTCCCCTTAGATAACTTGTACTTTTCATTGATGACTGAAGAGAAAAATATTGACCAATAACACATTGATAAAATTTATGCGACTAATTTCAAAATTAAGAATATTGACTCACTTCTGTGGCGTTCGCAGTCGTCGTTGTCGCATCCATCCAGCTCCGGTCTTTATACCATCTTCGGTGGCCATGTAGTCCAATCCTGAAATGAATGAATACAACAGAGAATATTTATATTTATTCAATGAATTAAAATTCATTCAAATTGTAATATTTACGCTTAAAATTACAATTACTTACTCTAACCTTTTAAAAGTATTACTTCGATATTATAACTATGTTACTCCTCAAAATATTACTTAATAAAGCTAGACAGTACTCGTGAGCTAACGTTGTCGCTACATGTCATGTGATTAGTATTCACAAGGCCACCCCCTCCCCTTAGATAACTTGTACTTTTCATTGATGACAGAAGAGAAAAATATTGACCAATAACACATTGATAAAATTTATATCGACTAATTTCAAGAATATTGACTCACTTCTGTGGCGTTCGCAGTCATCGTTGTCGCATCCATCCAGCTCCGGTCTTCGTACCATCTTCGGTGGCCATGTAGTCCAATCCTGAAATGAATGAATACAACAGACAATATTTTAATTTATTCAATAAATTAAAATTCATTCAAATTGTAATAGTTTACGCTTAAAATTGCAATTACTTACTCTAAACTTTTAAAAATATTACTTCGATATTATAACTATGTTACTCCTCAAAATATTACTTAATAAAGCTAGACAGTACTCGTGAGCTAACGTTGTCGCTACAAGTCATGTGATTAGTATTCACAAGGCCACCCCATCACCCTTAGATAACTTGTATTTTTCATTGATGACAGAAGAGAAAAATATTGACCAATAACACATTGATAAAATTTATATCGACTAATTTCAAGAATATTGACTCACTTCTGTGGCGTTCGCAGTCATCGTTGTCGCATCCATCCAGCTCCGGTTTTCGTACCATCTTCGGTGGCCGTGTAGTCCAATCCTGTAATGAGTGAATATAGCAGAATAATTTTATTTATTCAATGAATTAAAATTCATTCAAATTGTAATATTTATGCTTAAAATTACACTTACTCACTTTTATCTTTCAAAAATATTACTTCGATATTGTAACTATGTTACTTCCCGAAATATTACTTCATTGTACTTGTGGACTAAGGTTGTCGCTACATGTCATGTGATTAGTATTCACAAGGCCACCCCCTCCCCTTAGATAACTTGTACTTTTCATTGATGACAGAAGAGAAAAATATTGACCAATAACACATTGATAAAATTTATATCGACTAATTTCAAGAATATTGACTCACTTCTGTGGCGTTCGCAGTCGTCGTTGTCGCATCCATCCAGCTCCGGTCTTCGTACCATCTTCGGTGGCCATGTAGTCCAATCCTGTAATGAGTGAATATAACATAGAATAATTTTATTTATTCAATGAATTAAAATTCATTCAAATTGTAATATTTATGCTTAAAATTACAATTACTTACTCTGATCTTTCAAAAATATTACTTCGATATTGTAACTATGTTACTTCCAGAAATATTATTTCATTGAGCTAGACAGTACTCGTGGACTAAGGTTGTCGCTACATGTCATGTGATTAGTATTGACAAGGCCACCCCTCCCCTTAGATAACTTGTATTTTTCATTGATGACAGAAGAGAAAAATATTGACCAATAACACATTGATAAAATTTATGCGACTAATTTCAAAATTAAGAATATTGACTCACTTCTGTGGCGTTCGCAGTCGTCGTTGTCGCATCCATCCAGCTCCGGTCTTCGTACCATCTTCGGTGGCCATGTAGTTCAATTCTGAAATGAATGAATACAACAGACAATATTTTTATTTATTCAATGAATTAAAATTCATTCAAATTGTAATAGTTTACGCTTAAAATTGCAATTACTTACTCTAACCTTTTAAAATTATTACTTCGATATTATAACTATGTTACTCCTCAAAATATTACTTAATAAAGCTAGACAGTACTCGTGGACTAAGGTTGTCGCTACATGTCATGTGATTAGTATTCACAAGGCCACCCTCTGTCCCATAGATAACTTGTATTTTTCATTGATGACAGAAGAGAAAAATATTGACCAATAACACATTGATAAAATTTATGCGACTAATTTCAAGAATATTGACTCACTTCTGTGGCGTTCGCAGTCGTCGTTGTCGCATCCATCCAGCTCAAGTCTTCATACCATCTTCGGTGGCCATGTAGTCCAATCCTGAAATGAATGAATACAACAGAGAATATTTTTATTTATTCAATGAATTAAAATTCATTCAAATTGTAATATTTATGCTTAAAATTGCAATTACTTACTCTGACCTTTTAAAAATATTACTTCGATATTATAACTATGTTACTCCTCAAAATATTGCTTAATAAAGCTAGACAGTACTCGTGACCTAACGTTGTCGCTACAAAGCATCCCCCTCCCCCTTAGATAACTTGTATTTTTTATTGATGACAGAAGAGAAAAATATTAACCAATAACACATTGATAAAATTTATGTCGACTAATTTCAAAATTAAGAATATTGACTCGCTATCTAGTCAGCTACCTATCTAGTCAGTTATTTTATATACCCTGAATAGTCAGTTAACATGTACAACCTGTCTAGTCATTTAATATATAGAACCTTGTCTAGTCAGTTAATATATAGAACCTTGTCTAGTCATTTAATCCATACAACCTGTCTAGTCAGATAATCTACACAACGTGTCTAGTCAGAAAATATACAACCTGTCTAGTCAGTTAATACATACGCTCTATGAAGTCAGTTAATTTATACAAGCTGTCTAGTCAGTTAACATATACATCTTGTCTAGTAAGTTAATATGTACTTCCTAGCTAGTCAGATAATATATACAACCTATCTAGTCAGCTAATATATACACCCTGAATAGTCAGTTAACATATACAACCTGTCTAGTCAGTTAATATATACAATCTATCTAGTCATTTAAAATATACAACCTCTTTAGTCAGTTAATATATACCTGTCTAGTCAGTTAATATATACATTCTGTCTAGTCAGTAAGTATATACAACCTGTCTAGTCAGTTAATATATACAATGTATCTAGTCAGTTAATATATACAACCTCTTTAGTCAGTTAATATATACACCCGATCTAGTCAGTTAATATATACATCCTGTCTAGTCAGTTAATATATACATCCTGTCTAGTCTGTTAATATATACATCCTGTCTAGTCTGTTAATATATACATCCTGTCTAGTCAGTTAATATGTACATTCTGTCTAGTCAGCAAGTATATACAACCTGTCTAGTCAGTTAATATATACAATGTATCTAGTCAGTTAATATATACAACCTCTTTAGTCAGTTAATATATACACCCGATCTAGTCAGTTAATATATACATCCTGTCTAGTCAGTTAATATATACATCCTGTCTAGTCTGTTAATATATACATCCTGTCTAGTCAGTTAATATGTACATCCTGTCTATTCAATTAATATATACAATCTATCTAGTTACTTAATATGTACATTCTGTCTAGTCAGTAAATATATACATCATATCTAGTCAATTAATACATACACTCAGTCAGTTAATATATACACCCTGTCTAGTCAATTAATATAAACATCATATCTAGTCAGTTAATATAAACAACCTGTCTTGCAAGTTAATATAAACAACCTGTCTTGCAAGTTAATAAATACAACCTGTCTATTCATTTAATATATACACCAATTCTAGTCAGTTAATATGTACGTTCTGTGTAGTCATTAAATATATACATCCTGTCTAGTCAGTTAATATATACACCCTATCTAGGTAGTTAATCTATACATCATATCTCGTCATTTAACACATACAACCTGTCTAGTCAGTTAATATATACACCCTATCAAGGTAGTTAATTTTTACATCATATCTCGTCAATTAACACATACTGCCTGTGCAGTCAGTTAATTTAAACATCATATCTAGTCAGTTAATATAAACAACCTGTCTTGCAAGTTAATATATATAACCTTTCTAGCCCTTTAATATATAGAGCCTTGTCTAGTCAGTTGATATAAACATCCTATCTAGTCATTTAGAATACACCCTATAAAGTCAGTTAATATACAAACCCTGGCTAGTTAGTTAATATACACAACCTGTCAAGTCAGTTAACAGATACACCCTGTGTAGTCAGGAAATATATACATCATATCTAGTCAATTAATACATACACCCTGTCTAGTCTGTTAATATATACATCATATCTAGACAGTTAATATAAACAACCTGTCTTGCCAGTTAATATATATTCAACCTTTCTAGTCAGTTAACAAATACACCCTGTGCAGTAAGATAATATATTCACCCTATCAGTCAGTTAATGTATACAACCTATCTACTCATTTAATATATACACCCTTAATAGTAAGTTAATCTATACAACCTGTCTCGCCAGTTAATCTATACAACCTGTCTAGTCAGTTAATCTACACAATCTTTCTAGTAAGAAAATATATACAACCTGTCTAGTCAGTTAATACAAACACCTATGAAGTCAGTTAATTTATACAAGCTGTCTAGTGACTTAAAATATATTCAACATGTCTAGTCAGTTAACATATACACCCTGTCTAGTCAGTAAATATATACAACCAGTCTAGTCAGTTAATATATACATCCTGTCTAATCAGTTAATATATACAACCTATCTAGTCAGTTAATATATACATCCTGTCTAGTCAGTTAATATATACACCCTATCTAGGCAGTTAATTTATACATCATATCTCGTCAATTAACACATACAACCTGTCTACTCAGTTAATATAAACATCATATCTAGCCGGTTAATATAAACAACCTGTCTTGCAAGTTAATATAAACAACCTGTCTAGTTATTTAATATATAGAACCTTGTCTAGTCAGTTGATATATACAACCTGTCTAGTCAGTTAATATATAGAACCTTGTCTAGTCAGTTGATATATACAAGCTATCTAGTCATTTGGTATAAACACCCTATAAAGTCAGTTAATTTACAAACCCTGGCTAGTCAGTTCATATATACAACCTGTCAAGTTAGTAAATATATACATCATATCTAGTCAGATAATATAAACAACCTGTCTTGTCAGTTAATATATACAACCTGTCTAGTTATTTAATATGTAGAACCTTGTCTAGTCAGTTGATATGTACATTCTGTCTAGTCAGTAAATATATACATCAAGTCTAGATAGTTAATATACATCATATCTTGTCAATTAATATATACACCCTGTTTATTGAGTTAATATATACATCCTGTCTAGTCAGTTAATATATACAACCTGTCTAGAGTGTTAATGTATACAACCTGCGAAGTCAGTAAATATATACACCCTATCTAGTCAGTTAATAAATACATCCTGTCTAGTCATTTAAGAAATACATCATGTCTAGTCAGTTAATATATACATCCTGTCTAGTCAGTTAATCTATACAACCTCTAGTCATTTAATATATACATTCTGTCTAGTCAGTTAATATATACATCCTATCTAGTTAGTATATATATACACCCTAAAAAGTCAGTTTATATACATACCCTGTCTTGTCATTTAATAAATACATCATGTCTAGTCAGTTAATATATACACCATGTCGAGTCTGTTAATCTATACAACCTGTCTAGTCATTTAATCTATACAACCTGTCTTGTCCGAAAATATATACAACCTGTCTAGTCAGTTAATATATACATCATATCTAGTCAGTTAATATATACAACCTATCTGGTCTGTTAAAATATACACCCTGAATCGTCAGTTGACATATACAATCTGTCTAGTCAGTTAATATATAGAACCTTGTCTAGTCAGTTGATATATACAACCTATCTTGTCAGTTAGTATATACACCCTATAAAGTCAGTTAATATACAAACGTTGGCGAGTCGGTTCAAATATACAACCTGTCTACTCAGTTAATATAAACACCTAATCTAGTCAGTTAATATATACATCCTGTCTACTCAGTTGATATATACATCCTGTATAGTCAGTTAATATATACAACCTATATAGTCAGTTAAAATGTACATCTTCTCTTGTCATTTAATATGTACACAAAATCTAGTCAGTTAATATGTACATCCTGTCTCGTCAGCAGATATATACAACCTGTCTAGTCAGTTAATATATACATCCTGTCTAGTCAGTTAATATATACACCCTGTCTGGTTCGTTAATCTATACAACCTGTCTAGTCAGTTAATCTACACAACCTGTATAATCTGAAAAAATATCCAACCTATCAAGTCAGTTAATATATACATCCTGTCTTGTCAGTTAATATATACACCCTATCTTGTCTGTTAACACATACAACCTATCTACGTAGTATATATACATCATATCTAGTAAGTTAACATATACAACCTATCTACTTAGTATATATACACCCTATAAAGTCAGTTAATATACACATCCTGGCTAGTCATATAATAAATACATCCTGTTTAGTCAGTTAATATATACAACCTATCTAGTCAGTTAATAAATACATCCTGTCTAGTCAGTTAATATATACACCCGATCTAGTCAGTTAATATGTACATTCAGACTAGCCAGTAAATATATACATTCCTTCTAGTCAGTTAACATATACATCCTATCTAGGTAGTTAATTTATACATCATATCTAGTCAATTAAAACTTACACCCTGTCTAGTCAGTTAACATACACATCATATCTAGTCAGTTAATATGAATAACCTATCTTGTTAGTTAATATATACACCCTGTCTAGTCAGTTAATATATACACCCTATCAAGTTAGTATATATATACACCATAAAAAGTCAGTTAATATACATACCCTGTCTAGTCATTTAACAAATACATCATATCTAGAAAAGTTAACATATACAACCTATCTACTTAGTATATATACACCCTATAAAGTCAGTTAACATACACATCCTGTATAGTCATATAATAAATACATCCTGTTTAGTTAGTTAAAATATATATCCTCTCGTCATTTAATATATACACCCCTATCTAGTCAGTTAATGTATACAACCTGTCTAGACAGTTAATATATACACCCTGAATAGTCAGTTAATATATACAACCTTTCTATGTGTTAATATGTACATCCTGTCTTGTCATTTGATATGTACATTATGTCTAGTGAGTAAATATATACATCATGTCTAGTCAGTTAATATATACATCCTGTCTTGTCAGTTAATATATACACCCTACCTTGTCAGTTATTATATACACACTGTCTAGTTATTTAAAAAATACATCCTGTTAAGTCAGTTAATATATACATCTTGTCTAGTCAGTTAATATATACACCCTATCTAGGTAGTTAATTCATGCATCATATCTAGTCAGTTAATATAAACAACCTGTCTCATTAGTTAATATATACACCCTGTATAGTCAGTTAAAACATACAACCTGTCTATGTGTTAATATGTACAATCTGTCTATTCAGTTAATATATACATCCTGTCTAGGTAGTTAATATATACATCATATCTTGTCAGTTAATACATACAACCTGTCTAGTCAGTTAATATGTACATTCTGTCTAGTCAGTTAAACTATACAAACTGTCTTGTCAGTTAATATATACACCCCTATCTAGGTAGTTAATACATTCATCATATCTAATCAATTAATATTTACAATCTGTCTAGTCAGTTAATCTCCACAACTTGTCGACTCACACAATATGCAACCTGTGTAATCGTTTAATATATACGCTCTATGAAGATAGTTAATATGTATATCCTGAATAGTCGGTTAACATATACAACCTCTCTAGTCAGTTAATATATACGTCTTGTCTATTCAGTTAATATAAACACCTTATCTAGTTAGTATATATATACACCCTAAAAAGTCAGTTAATATACATACCCTGTCTAGTCATTTAATAAATACATCATGTCTAGTCAGTTAATATGTACACCCTGTCGAGTCAGTTAATCTATACAACCTGTCTAGTCATTTAATCTATACAATCTGTCTAGTCAGTTAATCTACACAACCTGTCTAGTCTGAATATTTATACAACCTCTCTTGTTAGTTAATATATACATCAAATCTAGTCAGTTAATACATACAACCTGTCTCGTCAGATAAAATATACATCCTGTCTTGTCAGTTAACATATACACTATCTTGTCAGTTAATATATACAACCTGTCTAGTTTTTTTAATAAATA
The DNA here is from genome assembly GCF_964340395.1 of Glandiceps talaboti. Classification (NCBI taxonomy): domain Eukaryota; kingdom Metazoa; phylum Hemichordata; class Enteropneusta; family Spengelidae; genus Glandiceps; species Glandiceps talaboti. Next base: position 23,820,246 of record NC_135555.1, on the reverse strand, counting down.
GATCCTGTTTAGTCAGTTAATATATACATCTTGTCTTGTCAGTTAATATATACATGTACAACCTATCTAGTCAGTTAATATATACACCCTGTCCAGTCAGTTAATATATACACCCAATCTAGTCAGTATATATATATATACATTGTCTAGTCTGTTAATATATACACCCTATCTAGGTAGTTAATGTATACATCATATCTAGTCAATTAATACATACACCCTGTCTAGTCAGTTAATATAAACAACCTGTCTCGTTAGTTAATATATACACCCTGTATAGTCAGTTAAAACATACAACCTGTCTATGTGTTAATATGTACATCCAGTCTTGTCATTTGATATGTACATTATATATAGTCAATTAATATATACACCCTGTGTATTCAGTTAATATATACAACCTGTCTAATCAGCTTATATATACACCCAATCTAGTCAGTATATAAGCTGTAGAGTCAGTTAATATGTACATCCTGTTATGTCATTTGATACGTACATTCTTTCTAGTCATAAAATATATACAACCTGTCTAGTCATTTAATACATACGCTCTATGATGTCAGTTAATATATACATCCTATCTAGTCTGTTAATATATACAACCTGTCTAGTCATTAAATATACAAACCCAATCTAGTCAGTTAATATATACATCCTGAATAGTCAGTTAACATATAGAACCTGTCTAGTCAGTTAATATATACACCCAATCTAGTCAGTTCAAATATATATCCTGAATAGTCAGTTAACATATACAACCTGTCTAGTCAGTTAATATATACACCCAATCTAGTCAGTTAATATATATATCCTGAAGTCAGTTAACATATACAACCTGTCTAGTCAGTTAATATATAGAACTTTGTTTAGTAAGTTAATATATACACCCTATCTAGTCAGTTAATCTATACACCCTGTCTAGTCAGTTAATATATACACCCAATCTAGTCAGTATATATATATATATATATATATATATATATATATATATATATATATATACATTGTCTAGTCAGTTAATATATACACCCTATCTAGTCAGTTAATATATACATCATATCTAGTCAATTAAAATAAACAACCTGTCTCGTTAGTTAAAATATACACCCTGATGAATAGTCAATTAAAACACAACCTGTCTGTACTAATATGTACATCCTGTCTTGTCATTTGATATGTAAATTATGTCTAGTCAATTAATATATACACCCTGTCTATTCAGTTAATATATACAACCTGTCTAATCAGCTTATATATGCATCCTGTCTAGTAAGATATTATATACACCCTATCTAGTCAGTTAATATACACAACCTGTCTAGTTTGTTAATATATACATCCTGAATAGTCAGTTAATATATACAATCTGTCTACTCAGTTAGTATGTACATTCTGTTATGTCATTTGATACGTACATTCTGTCTAGTCTGAAATATATTCAACCTGTCTAGTCAGATATCATATACACCATGTCTAGTAAGTTAACATATACATCCTATCTAGTCAGTTAATATATACATGTACAACCTATCTAGTCAGTTAATATATACACCCTGTCCAGTCAGTTAATATATACACCCAATCTAGTCAGTATATATATATACATTGTCTAGTCTGTTAATATATACACCCTATCTAGGTAGTTAATGTATACATCATATCTAGTCAATTAATACATACACCCTGTCTAGTCAGTTAACATACACATCATATCTAGTCAGTTAATATATACATCCTTTCTAGTTAGTAAATATATACAACCTATCTAGTCAGTTATTAAATACACCCTGAATAGTTAGTTAACATATACAACCTGTCTAGTCAGTTAATATAATAGAACCCTGTCTAGTCAGTTGATATATACAACCTATCTAGTCAGTTAGTATATAAACCCTATAAAGTCAGTTAATATACAAACCCTGTCTAGTCAGTTAATATATATATAACCTATCTAGTCAGTTAATATGTACATCATGTCTAGTCAGTAGATATATACACCCTATCTAGTTAGTATATATAAATATATATATATATATATATATATATATATATATATATATATATATATATATATATATATATATATATATATATATATATATAATAAATTTATATAGTGCCTAACATCCAAAGAAAACAATGTTCAGTGGCGCTTACAGTTAGAAAGGAGATGGAAAAGCTCTCTGAAATATGTGGGTTTTCAAGTGTTTTTTGAAAATGTTAACATTGGTAGAGGTTTTAATGTCCAGGTGTAGAGAGTTCCAACGTTCAGGAGCTGGTTAAGAGAAGGAGTGGCGACCATAGGAAACCAGATTCCATTTGGATGTATGCAGGAGGCATCCGATGAACGAAGAGTGCGTAATGAAGAACGAGGTGTAATTAAGTTCTTGAGATAATGTGGAGAGATTCCATTTAGGGCTTTATAAGTGAAGAGCAGAAGTTTGAAAACAATACGATGAGATACTGGAAGCCAATGAAGTTGTTTAGAATAGGGGGTTATGTGTTCGAATTTGCTGGTGCGCATAATAATCCTAGCTGTCGTATTTTGGGCACGTTGTGAGCGCTGTAAGTGAACGTCAGGCAGACCATATAGTAAGGAATTACAATAGTCCAGCTTCGATGATATGACAACATGGACGAGGATGGCATAAGAATCCTAAGAGAGGTATTTCCTGATGTGTCCAATTTTATGAAGGAAGAAGTGAATGGTGTGGCAGGTGGTAATTATGTGTTGTTGAAATGTATAATTGTCATCAAATATGACACCAATCTTTCTCGCACATGAAGGAGTTTCAATAACACTTGAACATATGTTGATGGAAGTGAGAGGCAGCGGCGAATGATCAAATTTGGAACGAATTAAAATGACTTCCGTCTTAGAATCATTTAACTTTTTTATTTTGCGTCATCCATTTCTTAATATCGTTCACACATTCAATAGAAGATACGGAAGAGGTGATATTGGATTTCATAAAGACAAGTACAGTTCATTATCGTCAGCGAATTGGTGAAACTGAAGTTTATGATGAGTTTATACACCCTATAAAGTCAGTTAATATTTACATCATGTCTAGTCATTTAATAAATACATCCTGTCTAGTCAGTTATTATATACATCCTGTCTAGTCAGTTAATATATACACCCAATCTTGTCAGTTAATATGTACATTGTCTAGTCAGTAAATACATACACCCTGTCTAGTCAGTTAATATATACATCGAGTCAGTCAATATATACAACCTGTCTAGTCAGTTAATATATACAACCTATCTAGTCAGTTAATATATACAACCTATCTAGTCAGTTAATCTATACAACATGTATAGCCAGCTAATCTATACACCCTGTCTAGTCAGTTAATATATACATCTAGTCAGTCAATATATACAACCTGTCTAGTAGGTAATACATACATCCTGTCTAGTCAGTTAATATATACAACCTGTCTAGTCAGTTATTCTATACAACCTATCTAGTCAGTTAATCTATACCACCTGTATAGCAAGCTAATCTATACAACCTGTCTAGTCAGTTAACATATACGCTCTATGAAGTCAGTTAATATAATAGAACCTTGCCTGGTCAGTTGATATATACAAATTATCTAGTCAGTTAGTATATACACCCTATAAAGTCAGTTAATATACAAACCCTGTCTAGTCAGTTGATATATACAACCTATCTAGTCAGTTAATATACAAACCCTGTCTAGTCAGTTAATATATACAACCTGTCATGTTCAGACCTCTCTTGAAGTTTTATTCGACACTGGAGTGAAGAAGTATTACTAGCAACTATTTCATCTGTAAAGAACAGAATTCTTTTTTTTACTAGCAATTAAAGTTCTGTGTGACAACAGTATTTTCTAAGTAACTTGCACACTGTAATTATTGGCAATTATTTAAAGCTTCAATATTTTTTTTTATAATTCTTGATCAAAGCACCAGTAAATCTGGTCAATTTGTGTACCTCAAAGCCCATTAACACGTTAGCAAAGGACAGGTGCAGTACATGTCATTGTTCAGTGTACCTGTACTATTCCTGAGATAAAGTATAAAAGATTTCTGTGTGAGCTCTGATGAACATGTCTGCTTACAAATACTCTATCATTCAGTCTGAAATTATTAGATTCACTGGTCTTTATACTATGAGATTCACTGGTCTTTATATTGTATGCCTGACAATTACCTCCGAAGTATTACCAGTAATCATTGCTAAAGTGTGATTGATAGTATTTATAGCTTACTGCACTTGCATGAAATTAAGACATGATTTATTAGTATTGTACATCTGACTTACAATGAAATATGAATAATGACAACTGTCTCAAGACCTCACTATATCAGCATGGCTGAACTCCTATATCATGAATGTGAACTCTTACTATTTCACACACAAGAATGAATGATCTTGATAGCGTATCACCAGGTTCTGTAGCCACAAAACTAAATATTTGTTTTTAAAATTGGGACACATCAAATAGCCATTGGGAATAGAAATAAAATAGTCACAGCTAGCAACTTTCCATTGTGAAATATGATATAAAAATCAGTGAGTTAGGCCGATGACATTCGATCAAATATTGATGCAAGAAAAACACTAAAATAACACACGTTGGGTTGAGTTTAGATGCGTATGATGACGGATGAAGACAGAGTTACTCTTGGCATTTTCCTGGACTTTTCCAAGGCTTTTGATACTATTAATCATGAAATTATTCTTTCCAAAGTGGTCTATTATGGCATTACCTTTGCAATTGTTCAAGGATTACTTATGTGATAGACATTAATATATCAATGCTTGTACTAACACATTATCAACCCATATCATTAAATAAATGTGGTGTCACAAGCTTCTCCTCTTGGGGTAGGGTTCCAGGGACGAGAGTGTCCCACCCCCTCCCTGAGTAAGAAATCTTTTGAAATTTTAAGGCATTTTGTGCACTTATAGTTCATAGAAATTGCTTTAAAATGGGACCACAAATACCTACTTGAAATGAGAATCAATCTGAATCATAGTCACTGTTGTAATCAGAATCATATTGGTTATGAACAATGTGGTGGTGATCTGAGTCACTTCTTTCAACAAAGGCATTCTGTATTGTTTGCAGAGCAACATCAGGTGTAAAGGGACACTCAAGCTTGTGTTGTTTAGATATCAAGAGTGGTGTACCTGATGGCTGACTAATCGTTGACTGACTAACTGGTGACTGACTGACTGGTAACTGACTGTGCTGTACTAAATGATGGATGACTGACTGACTTCCTCCTTGTAATGTACATGTACTACTTGGTGGCTGACTGACAGGTGACTGACTGACTGCTTCATTTGTACTACATGATGGGTGACTGACTGGTAACTGACTAACTACTTGTACTGTACATGTACTAGTCTAAGATTATTGGTCTCTTCTTTATCTACAAATAAGTTCTGAAAGAGGATGTTATGTACTTATAATCACCCTACAAGAAAATTTCACTGATCATTCTCCCAAAAGTGAACATATGTTCTATCTACACTGTTGTACATTTCAATTATTTTGGAAATAGCTATGGAATTTTAAAACGAGTAGTGCATAACCATTCATTGTTGTCTGCATTTAGTTAAACAATGTTGGTTTAGAATTTCAGAAATAAAATTACACACTTTCAAACTTTAGACAATAGAACTGCACACTCCATTTTATATAGTAGTGATACATAGTTGCTTCAAAACGAGATTTCAAAAAGTTTATTATTATTACTTTAAAACTTAACATTATTTTCAATGTATGCACTTTACCAGAAAAATGAAACGTCGCCAAAAACAGTCAAAGATTTTCATATTCAAGATCTGTTGATCCATAAATTTATCGAAGTTGTCAACAACAAAAATAATTCACAGAAATAGCTATAACTACATCAGTTGAACCATTAAAACAATCTAAATTAAAAACAAAGCTCACGTACATGTACACCTTTGCACATGTAGTATGTAAACAAGTTTAGAGATAATAATTTAAAAGTATATTTTATCAGTGTCATCAATATTCAAAAACAATACGTTTGTCATCTATTTGTAAACTCCGACAGGATCCAGGATTAAATACGAAAATAACCATCACAGACGTCACTTAAATCACATAATCTTAAATGATCGCCTTCATGTGATGCTGAACTAGGACTTAGTTGAACAGCCAATATGTTGCGATCTGTCAAAGTACATTACCATGATTGATACTAGTCCTGCTTACATGACGGTGCACGAGTCTGTATTACTGACTTGACTCTAAACACCGTCATGCAAAGAGCAATAGAGTCGGCCTATTACGACACCACAAGCAAAATGTATGTGCGCCAATTGCAAGAGAATTGCCTACCCAATGATGAAATATTAGCAATCGATCGAATATCTACGCCATTTCCATTCCTCTGACGGTATTATTCCCTGCTCACATCACAAAAGGCGTCGAAATCGGACCTTTTCAAGTGCGAACTGCAACATTCAAATAACCCTCGTTAACACCGCCATATTTGATATCGTTGTGTGAGATGAATGATTACCCAGAGACACTTGCGCCGACGTACGTAAGGAGAAGTGATTAAATTTACAGTAGAATTTGAAAAGTTCAGATTTTGATAGTTTTGGTCATCCGCTATAGGACTTTTGCAGTCAAAATGAGGTAAACCGACTAAATAATAGATTTATTGCTAATATTTGACCACTGGGCGATTTTATTCCTTAGTTACCGGCATTTTTTGTAAGTCCGTATTTCACGGCTGGCTCTTTGCATGACGGAGGTAGGGGGGACAAGTCAGAATCGAGTCCCGGATTACTCCGCATGCAAGCAGGACTAGATTGGTACTATATACTACAACTTTGTCATATATATCATGATCCTGATCAGAAATCCTGTCATTTGTGCGATTTGTTATTCAAATTATACAATTAAATGAAAATTCCTACACTTTGAACAATGTTGCAACTCAACCTACCAAACTTAGTTCGACCTCTCTTTGAAAAACCAAAATGTTCGAGGGTATTTACGAGATGTACTTTACGTTTCTTGGACGACGTCATTTTGAATGCCGATCTTTGGATTTTCGGTAAGTTTCGGAAACAATCGGAAGCCAATGACTCCGGCTATTCTTTTAGTTGTATCTCTGCACATTCCAACCATTTATTTAGTGGGCTTCAAATTCTTGATATTTTTAAATTGCACAAACCTCAACTTTGAACTTTCATGTATGACTTATTAAACAAGTAGTTACCTCGCTACCTTACACACATTATTGCACTCCACCATTTTTATGATTATAGTACTAGCCAGGTTAAAGGTTAGGGGATGACATATTAAACAACAACAAAATGTGCTCCCTGATCCGGAACACATTTTAGAGGGGAGCGTTAGATAGGGGATCTGTAGCGGTTGTAGCGTAGTAAAAGTGATATAGCAAAACCGCTACAGATTCAGATTTGAATCGGTTCTGTCTATTTGCGTTTGAATTAGAGGAATTGTAGCATTTGATTCGTCGAAACGAAAAAAAAAGCACGAAAACAGACGAAAAAGCCCTCAAAATCACACAAAAAATGCAGCTATAATGACCTAAGACACCAATACCATTTCAAAAAAGACAAAAAATATATTATATATAAAACAATTATTGACTCACTTCTGCCTTGAGATTGAAAATCACATCCATCTATCTTGGGGATGTTCCATCTGAAATTGAATTAATCAAACAATAGTTTAAAAATTTACTTTTTCAATATATAGCATTTATTGATATTGTAATATCTTCTTATTCTATTACATTCTGCAGACATGAAAGTCTCTAACTTCTAATGTTCCAATAACATTGATTAACATCAGGTAAAATCACTTTTATTAACTCACGTCTGCCTTGAGATTGATAATCCCATCCAACTGTCTCTGGTCTTCTTGTCCAGCTCCATTATTGTGCCCACCTGGTTGGTTTTTAATTTTTCCTTGCTGAATTTCATCGTAAACATATATAATGAGAGACTGACATCTATGATACAATTCCATTTCAAAAAGACAATTGGACATGCATTAACGAGGAGAAATTTAAATATTAGTGAATTAATTAAAGTTATTGGTGACTAAATGTGCGAAGTGCAAGATAGAAAGTGCCGGCCATTAAATTTATTTTATCTTCTTTTTGAACTGGTAGTGGCAAAATAGAACGCTTTCATTAATTTTGTTCACGTAACTATGTAGTCATGTAATTTTCGCCCAAATTTTCCAACTTTTTTCAACTATTCGATCCTATAGTTTTTGCTTCTCCTAGACAATGGAATTGGCCAAACTGTTGTCCATTGCCCACATAACCCAACCCAACCCAACCCAACCCGTACAAGAGAAAAAATAGCATGATGTCAAAAATGAAGCAAATAAAATCTATCCTAGCATGATGTCAGTTATCCCAACCAAACAGGTAGGCACAACTTTGGGCTTCCTCCGTCTTCGCAAGTCGCATCTTCCATCGAGCCTCAGCAGACATTACAGATAGATGTGCATCCATTTTGAACTTTTTGAGCTGTAGTCGTAGCTGGACGGATTTACAAGTATTTGAATAGGTAATGAGAACCAATCAAAATAAAGAGCAAAAATGAACCCATCACCTGTGATTTTACGTTTTGGCGGGAAACCATTGTCTATATGTGAGATCAGTATTAACGAGCAAGTATTACACATGATATATTGCGTGACAGCCAATCAACGTCTACCTACGGTCAGAATTTTACTCAGCGGGAATTTACAAGTGGTGTTAACAACATCCTTACATAACACACCCGTGGGTGCACACCATATTCTAATCAATTGTTTCTCGCGAAATGCAAATAGTCGGAAAACGGCGCAAGATTTGTGAAAGCGCTCTCACTGCAAAGTCGGGATGAGTCGCCCCCGTTTGAATTACATACCATAGTAATAAAAAGGAATGTGAGAGCCCAACAAATAAAATGAAACAGGACGACTTCACCTACAATGTGGTATAACGAACGTGTATCTATAGGAAGTTTGCGATTTTCCATCTTAATATGTTAATATCACAGTTTTTTATGATCCAGAAGTAAAAATGGACAAGAAGGCGTCGTTAGCATAATTTCATCGATAACTTGAATAACTTTCCTCCGGTTTAAAATCTTAGTATAAATTATAGTCTATACTTTATGTTACTTCCAAATGTATGCAAACTATACGATAAACTATTTTAGAATAACATATTGTCCATGTATATCTTTGATGTCCAGCTTTGTACATTTGTAACAAAATTGTTATGTTAATTAAGATATGTAAACAAAATTTAGGGTGGGTGTCTCGTCATTATATTTCCATAAAGTACGTTTTTCTGCCTTGCACATATCCCAGTTAGAAAAAAATCACCTGTGTTTTTTTTAATATTTAATAATTATTTATGTTAATACGTAACAGTATATTCATGGAAGTATCCCCATTTCCATTGTAATCACTACTTTCGTGGTATACTGTGACACCTCTGACGCGTGACGGCGGCAATTTGAAAGACACACATGCATTCCCTTGTAAAAAAAAAAACAATAAAAGTTGCACGACGTTGCAGACGTAGACAGAGACATTCGAACCTAACTCGACCTTCAAAGTTTTCGTAGTGTTTGACAGGCGAGACAAAACTATTTAAAGAGAGTTGCTTGTCCTTGTTGTCTGTTATTTGTAACTTTACATGTAACCTGCAATGGATCAATTCAACCAGAAGAGGGGTACATAAATATCATTAAAATGAAAATATGTACAATAATATATACTTGAGTTGGCACATAACCCCCCGTGCTTGTTTGAAATACCAAGATTTGATTCAGTACACTTCAAGGACAACTCATACAAATCCACGCCAGATCTAGATTCTCTCAGACTGTACTCGTAGCTCGTCCTGTCTCAGACAATACTAGGCAAGTGCAAGTGTCGTACGCGTGTCTGAGGTCCAATAATTTGATCGTGTATATTGCTTGAAATTTACGGAGGTTTATTAGTGACTCGTGGGATTTTTTTTATTTTATCCAACAAAATTTGTATTTTTTATCCAACAAATTTTTTATTTTCCGGACCATGTGCGCCCTCTTGCGCCTTTACCTTGGCATAAGCCACGTGATAAACGAACGTAACACAGCCGTTGATGTATTGCTCACCAAATTTCAACACCCTCTAGGTCAAGAACACCGAGAAGTAATTTTACTGTTTCTCTATCAGTAACTATACCATTCTGTATACATTTTGATGCATCCATCGATACCCATGCAGTTGACCAGACCCCCCCCCCCAGTTGCTGTTCTATGAATAGAGCTACCGCTAATTCCTCTTTTGTTTTTGCGACGAAACAAACCTTGTTTTCCGAGAATTCTTTTCAAATGACGGAGACTTATAGAACAGTGAAAGGATGATGCCAAAACAACTTGTATTTCACGATAAGTCAGCCCAACATTGAAGTAAAATGCAATCAACAAATCTCTTTGCTCCACATGCATGATTCCTTGTAGAAAATGCCATACATACGGGTGATATGTCTAGCACATGATGGACATTGAGCTAAGAGAGCGCAAAACTTAGATTACACAAATTTTGTTGGATAAAAAATACAAATTTTGTTGGATAAAATGAAAAACTCAAGCGTGTCAGTCACTTCAATCCAAGATCGGGGCTCAGAAGTCAGTCGACACCTGCATCTCAAATACTGACATTCATTGAGACAACACCCTGGGGTGCTTAACACCGTGGGTAACACAGTTTGAAGGCTCCACTCGAACGCTAAAACCCAAACTGCTGTGATACCTATTTTAAGCTAAAAAGTATACCCTTTCTATACCATTTTAATTAATTAGTAAATTAGTCCAAGTACATGTACAGTCGAACTGTTCTAGGGCTTTTTACTCTGCCCACACTCATTCAAAGAGCGTTTACTGCGTGTATACGTCACTTAAAACCGGGGCTCCAGGGAGAAGCTAGATCTAGTGTGACAAGAGCAAAGAGAGGTCGGAAATTTTGAAGTTAGCTACACCTGGTTCCATTGTTGACTTCATGGTTTCTGTTAATTAACGTCAGTTTGGTTCAATCGACTCTTTCTCATACCAAGATCTCATGAAAAGTGCACCCTCTCTGATACCAACAGCACAAAAACCCCAACCCCTTTCGCGAGGACCCTCCCTGTATTACCATCTATGGGAGTTACACCCCCAAGGGGACAACACAGACAACTCAACTCGGGTGATCTAAATCATCGCAGACTTTCCACTGCCAATAAAAAAATCAAATTTTGTTGGATAAAAAATACAAATTTTGTTGGATAAAATAAAAAAAAAATCCCACGTGTCACGAATAAACGTCCGTAGTAATTTACTTTCAGAAGAAAAACGTGTGGGTTTATCGAAATGCTTTGCCTATATTTTCACGTATACATAATGATTCACAACAGCAATTCGTCATCGTGTATGATTTTCTCCTAACTCCTCGTACTTAGCCCAGTACTAGATAGGCTTCCTTCGAACGAGTGACACGTAAAAAAAGCTCACAACATGCAAGTTTTTTCCGCATCCGCATATTTGTTATAAGGACATTTCTTTTTATCGACGGTAATTACTATTTAGGTTTGTTGGCAATTTTATTTCATCGCACTGTACTCGTACGCTCGTACCTGTGCGTTTACAGCACTTGAATCTTGACATACTTTTGATAACTGTTCCGTGTCGGTCCTTGCCAATGTTAGTAAGAATGAAGTAAAGTATATTGAAAATTATTTGACATTTGTAAATAAGATTGATAATACGAAAAGAATTATTCGAATTTCGTCACGGTGAATGTTTTCGGTCAAATCCCATTGAATGTCTGACAAGTTCATACAATGAGCATGATTTACTGGAGGATTCCGTACTGCAAATGGTAACTATATAGCTTTTAATCACACATCTACTAGACAAGTACTAGTATTTATGCCAGCCCCGTGCACCGCGTCAAAAAATAATGAAATCTTAATACGATATTAAAACAAATTCTATGTATTCATCGAATGATATTTAATACGTCAAACAAACAAGCAAGGAAGGGATAGGGTGTAAATACACATGACACATACCTCGTTGATTACCGTGGATGACAAACTACATGTACTATCAGACATGTCATTATGTACTCACGTGCACTCTCTACGAAGTGAAGCACGACTCATCTTACTCACCGCTATCGTGGTAGTGTGATGTCTAGTTCGAAAACGCACAGGTGAATCTTTATCTAAATCGGATATAAACTCTACGGAAAAATAAATTTTACAATCATCTACCTGGGATATATTTTATATTAGATTATTTTTTAACTCTTTTTTCCAACTTTTTTTCAACTTTTTTTTGGGCCGAGTCTGCTGACAGGCGCCGGCCATGGGCACGTCGTGCTCGTACCCGGTGCTGTCACGGCGCGAAAATGAGAATGGCCTGAAGTGATGAGAATGGCCTAAGTGACTAGTATTCTGGACATTACTCTCTGTGTGACATGGAAGTAAGCGGTAAATATAGCTGATACATTTTCTGAACATACTCTAGTCTAGTAGTGCAATGTTTCTTGCACTTCACTTGTAATTACTTGACAATGAACTTTAACTTGCGTAAGACACTGTCTCGGTACTGTCTGTTCCGCCTTGGTTTGATAAACAAATTGGCCACTATTATTGGCAAAAACTTGACCATAAACAAATAAGCTGGATTAAAAAATAACTGAAATAATATAATGACTAGATTGAAAGCAACATTTTCAAAACTAATCATTTGCACTACCCGACATGTTAGGCGTCGGCAAGACGTAATCAAACTCTGTAAACAAGACAGGTATAAAAATCACTGTAAACATTACATTGTACGTGAACTGCTCACGTAATCACGCAGAGTATTTACGGGGGGGGGGGGTTAAATCAGGGGGGCACCTCAATTTGGGACTCAAAGAAGGGGGTGGTCGTTATATTTACAAAGTGAATAAAGGGGGGGGGTGTCACCTTATTTTCAACAACTGAACTGAACGAAATCATGAACCACCCTCCTGTACTTAAATTTCCATACATCAAATGTATGTGCATACAATAAACCATTAACAAAGGCTATAAATATATATTCAAATATAACAAACTCTTTGTCTCTTGATACATCCCAATCAATCATATGATATGGAGTCATAACATTGCACCTTTTTAGCAACAGTTTTGTTAGGAATGACTTCTCATTATTGCAGGCCATTAGTTGCATTGTGTCATCATGTGGTATAAAAACTTGCATGTGTAGCTGTACAGGTAACACATAAGAAATGAAATACCTGGAAATTTACTGGATGGACTGACCAAGGTCTTATTTAACTTAATATCTATAGTCATTTTAAAATCATCACTTAAACCTGGAATGTATTTGTCAGTGTTACGAATCGAATCTCACGCAACATAAGCACTAGCCTCAGACAGCAGCAACTAAAGACACTAAGATATTGTTTTTGAGCTTGAGAATTATTTATCAGGACCAAATTATCACATACAACGCAATAATGTTATAAATAATATAGTTCAACATAATCTATCTTATACTAGTGTTCTTTGGTCTCTACACTGGTCTTCAACGGCGGATGAACAGATGGTTTATGTCGGAATAACGAAATGACATGTACATAAATTGTCCGATACGTCTTTAGGGAGCGTTCAGATTTTACTTCCGGGGGCGGAGGATTTTCAGGGGGGGGGCGCTAAACAAAAAGTTCACACTTTTCTAGGTGGTCATGGAAAAAATCGTGATCGACATGATTATTTAATGCAACATAAATCAACTGCAATTCTGACACTTCTCACAGTAACTTGTCCGCGAGGATGTGCAAGACTTGTTTCATCACAATCACTATCAGTGTTATCATCAGTACATGAATTTTCTGAGCTATCAGTATCACAATTGCCTCCATCACTGCCTAGAACATACATTACAGAAATGTCACTTTCAGTCTCAGAGTCACTATCTGTTTCATTCATGTCCATGATATTAATTTTAATTTCATTAATTTTGCAGCCAGTTTTCTAGATCTAAATTCTGATGTCCCTACTATGTGAGTGGATATTATGTCTAATGTTTCTCTTTTTAATTTTCTCTGTTTTGGTAATTTATGCTCATCAAGATATTTATTTCACTCTTTCACATTCAGTTTTTCAAGAGTTCCACTCAAGAACAACTTCAAAAAGTCACAGTCATTATATTTCTTGTTTTCTCTTTTTTCTGTTGCTCTTTCCGATGTTTGGATCTAATGTTTTTTACTCTCTACAGATTTTTCAGATATCCAATGTAGTTTTTGACAACACTTATGCTGACAATATATTTCTCTGCAAAACGAGATGTAGAAATTTCATCATGTGGTTGTTTGAAGCATACAGCCTTTTATGTTGGCATGGGGTTGGAAGTCATCTACAGTTTGGTTTGCATTTGCGAAATCACCTAATACTGGACATAGAAGTTAAACTTATAATTATATCAGTCAAGGTATAACGAGCAAAAATGTTGATAGTTAAATTATTTCTGTTTTTGACTATTCCTTCCAACAATAAAAATGTTCACATTTAAACTTCCATTGTTGACAAGCTGAGCAACACAAACCGGCATTCGAACTAAAGTTGTTTTCAATACGTATCTAAAAAGTAGAACAGTTGTAATTGTGAAGTATTTAAATTAAGTATACCCGCATTGCCCAATGGAAATGTGGTGTTCTTCCAATTGTGCATGAAATGCTTATCTTCTTTTTTTTCAATATAATGATTTACCCTGTAAATGTTTATACACAGAAACTTTATAAGTTATTTATGAGTAATTTTTTAGCACAACTGAACAGAGGTTTAGAGGTTCAAAGGCTACATCCATGGCACTGAAGCTGTGTTTGTGTGTGTTTGTGTGTGTGTGTGTGTGTGTGTGTGCGTGTGTGTGTGTTATGTAATTGTGTGCATACATACATACATACATACATACATACATACATACATACATACATACATACATACATGTACATACATACATACATATTTATTTATTTATTAAGCCATGTACACAAGTGACATTGACAAGAAAATATACCAAATGAAACACTGATGTTTACAATGTCTTGAAAATATTAAGTATATCACTGAGATATATTAATATTAAGTATATCACTGAGATATTTAGCTGTAACACTTGCTAGAGTATCATATACAAATGAAAAAAACGTACTTAAATAGAGAATGATTATCAAATTTAAGTAACTACGACTGTAAACTAAATAAAATGTCCAACTGTCTACTCAGTTAATATATACATTCTGTGTAGTAAGTTAATATATACATTCTGTGTAGTAAGTTAATATATACAACCTGTATATGATATGATGTATATATTAACTACCTAGATAAGGTGTATATATTAATTGACTAGACAAGATGTATATATACAACCTCGTCTAGTCAGCTAATATAATCAACCTGTCTTGTCAATTAATATATACACCCTATCTAGTTAGTTAATATATACTATAGTTAATATATTGCATATGTTAACTGACTATTCATGGTGTATATATTAACTGATTTTATAGGATGTATATATCAACTGACTAGACAGGTTGTTTATATTAACTCTAGACAGGTTGTATATATTAATTGACTAGACAGGTTGTATATATTAACTGACAAGACAGGATGTATATATAAACTGACTAGACAGGTTGTATATATTAATTGACTAGACAGGTTGTATATATTAACTGACAAGACAGGATGTATATATAAACTGACTAGACAGGTTGTATATATTAACTGACAAGACAGGTTGTATATATTAACTGACTAGACAGGATGTTCATATTAATTGACTAGATATGATGTATATATTAACTACCTAGATAGGGTGTATATATTAACTGACTAGACAGGATGTTCATATTAATTGACTAGATACGGTGTATATATTAACTACCTAGATAGGGTGTATATATTAATTGACTAGACAAGATGTATATATTTACTTACTAGACAGAATGTACATAATAACTGACTAGATTGGGTGTAAATATTAAATGACAAGACAGGTTGTATATATTAACAGACAAGACAAGATGTATACCCTGTCTAGTAAGTTAATATATACACCCTATCTAGTCAGTTAATATATACAACCTGTCTAGTCAGTTAATATATACAACCTGTCTAGTCAGTTAATATATACAACCTGTGAAGTCAGTTAATATATACAACCTGTCTAGACAGTTAATATATACAACCTGTCTAGTCTGTTAATATATACATCCTGTCTAGTCAGTTAATATATAAAACCTGTCTAGTCAGTTAATATATACACCTGGTCTAGTCAGTTAACATATACAACCTATCTTGTTAGTTAATAGAAACAACCTCGTCTTGTCATTTGGTATATACAACCTATCTAGTCAGTGAGTATATACAACCTTGTCTAGTCAGTTGATATATACAACATACCTGTATCTACTCAGGATATACAACCTCGTATAGTCAGTTGATATATACAACCTGTCTAGTAAGTTAATATATACACCCTAAGAAGACAGTTAATATATACAACCTATAAAGTCAGTTAATATACACACCCTGTCGAGTTAGTTAATATATACAACCTGTCTAGTCAGTTAACATATACACCCTGTCTAGTAAGTTAATATATACACCCTATCTAGTCAGTTAATATATTCAACCTGTCTAGTTTGTTAATATATACAACCTGTCTAGTCAGTTAATACATACACCCTGAATAGTTATTTAACATATACAAGTTACAACTTGTCTAGTCAGTTAATGAATAGAACCTTGTCTAGTCAGTTGATATATACAACCTATCTAGTCAGTTAGTATATATAACCACGTCTAGTCAGTTGATATATACAACCTATCTAGTTAGTTAGTATGTATACCCTATAAAGTCAGTTAAAACACACACACACACACACACACACACACACACACACACACACACACACACACACACACACACATACATACATACATACATACATACATACATACATACATACATACATACATACATACATACATACATACATATACACTGTATGTATAGTGTGTTTGTGTATGACATGTTTGTAAGTCTATGGGGGGCATGGAAAAAATCAAGAACTTGCAGGGGGGGGGGCATCAATTTTTCCCAAGCTTTTGTACTTTTGTAGGGGGGGGGGGCATGAAAAAAATACACAAGGAAAAGGGGAAATCCTCCGGGGTCCCCCTGGAAGTAAAATATGGACACTCCCTTACGAATGTTAACGTTCGCTATTCTCAAATTGCACTGTTTTTCACACAAAAGCCTTTACCTTTGACGGCTATACACCCAACATGGAAACTTCTCGTTGCCAGTAGGTAGTAGTTATTTCACACTTACTTCAAAGGTGGATGTGGACATTTTATAGCAGGTGAACAACACACATTGAGTTCCGACGAAGAGCATGTATACACGTGGATAGCTGAACACCGACGCACCATGCCACGTCGACCAAGCGTCACTGCTACCTTGCCTTGCACCACCGTTGTCCTGGCGAAGTCTGACTCCAACCTTCTACACTAACATAAGACGTTGTTCTCTCTAATTAGTTTCTCATTGTCCCAACATTAATATACTCTCTCGACCAATCAAAAGATCTAACGTCTCTCGAGTCATTATAATAATAGCGCATCCAGGTGGACGTCTACACAGTTGTATGTTAATGAATTCAGAGTACAAAATAAACTACTTCGAATACATCAGTGCCAATACTCAAGCTCTACGTAACATCAGTTATTATTATTATATTATTACTATTATTATTATTAGTCATAGAAGAATATTAATGTTGGCACATTCAGATGCTCTTCACGCCAGTATGGTTTAAAATTGAAACAGGAAGACGACAAAGTGACTGAGTCGACACTTGTGTTCTTTGTGACTCAAATGAATTTGATAATGATTATCACTTCCTATTGAAATTGGTTTTTTTTGCCAATGCTAGGTTCAAGTATATTATTTTCAACAATATTTTATTCTCCACCTTCTTATGAAACATTCACTGGGCTGATATAATCTGACCAGGTAGTAGTCTGTAAGGTACGCCGTGACGGGGCGCCCTCACACATCGCCCGACCCGAGTTCTAACCAGGTATAGCTAGTTGATTTACAAACTCTTGCAACCTTTCACAAACACGCTCTACCACTGTAAAAGCTGAAACAAATGAATTGGAACTGTACATTTTTTTAATCGTATTGTGTTTTTGTTCATAGTGACTTGTATTTTGGACCTGTGGCCTTTGAATTAAAATGTAAAAACGCCAGTGTAGTACAAGTGGGTCTTGTGTAGATACCGTAGAATGTACTATGCCCTTAGTGGAGTTTATTTTAGTCTGCTTACTGTGCTGTCGACACACATTGTAATAACAACCTACTCAGAATTAGAAGCTCATAAAATATGCAGAGAATTCAAAAGATACCCGGCCTGAAAACGATGTTGAAAGTCTCACAGGGGCTTGTATTGCAACAGATGATGATGACAGCATCTATGTATGCGACGCCGGGAGTAAGAGTAAGAAGTTTGACTCAAAAGGCACATGTTTATGCACTATTGGAAAGGAAATGCTTGATTTCAAAATCCTGCAAAGAGTTGCAGTAAATCCCTAGGAACTCAAGCTGTTAGTTTTGTTTATGAAAACAAACACAAATAAATAAATACTGACAAACATCAACAATAGAGTAATCACAAATCAGTTTCAACAATAATGAATTTCGCAGTATCAAGAATTAATGAGTGTATGTTTTCCTTATATGCAAAAAAATAGTCACAAATTCCAAAGGTGGCGTTATTCAGGGTTTATCATTCCGAGTATAAATCTTGCGTGAGTTTGAAGACTTCTGCAATTTATTGTAATGGCTTATTGCAGCCACTTGTACAAGTTCTCGTGGTAGGAGCATTCGTCTCTCATGGCAGACAATCGGTTCCCCTTCGTGCATACCCCCCAAATCGCGCCTTGGCCTGGGAAGTCGCCAGCGAACAGAAGAACATATACGCATGTTTTTACAACTTACAATTGTGCGACGTGTCAAAGGTTATGTTGTCATCTTAATCGCTTTTGTACATCACGTAGCGAGAATGTAGCGTATGGAAAGCCACAACTGACTTAAGTGTGCAATTACTATTATTGTATGTGCAAATACTATGTTATTATGTGCATTGAATATTTTATTATGTGCTTACCTTAAGTTATTATGTGCATATTGTATTATTATATGTACAGTTACTATTATACTTGTATTAAAACCAACAATAACATTCACCAAAATTGGTTTTAAAAAAACCCTCAAAAGCTTCTAGACCCCCTAGGACCCCCCATAAGAGGTAGATATGTCCCAGTCTCAAATCAAAGTTCTTTCCTCCACCTCTTACTGTCAAGATGCTGAAACTTTATTTCAAAAATATTTCAACCATATGTAGTTTTTACATGTTAGAGCTGTCTTGTAAAACTTGCAAATTATTGTCTGAAAGTGTCTGTGAATAGCCTACAAATTGGCTTTAGGAGTAAAAATCCTCCAGGGCTTATAGGGGGAAACCCCCTAGACCCCCCCCCCCCACACACACACACTCACACAAGACATATCCCAGTCTCAAAGCTCAGTCTCTTTACAACAGCTTACTGTCAAGATGCTATGAAACTTTATTCACAGGTCAGTGACTTTTTGTCAGCCCAATGGAAAAAAACACTGACCGGATATCTCAAAGAAGGAAAGAAAAAAAAGTTGCAAGCATAGGAGAAGGAGAAAAAAAATAATTCACAGGCCGCAAGCAGGTGGGGAAAAAATAATGACTCTCCACCAATCTTCCAAGCCCCCCCCCCCCCAGGATATCAAATGGTCTACCCCTAAGTATCCAAGCTACAGGAACCAGGATTTTCCCTTAGTTCTATCTCAGCTGATAGCATGTTGCTCAAATAAGTCAAAGATTGATGTAAACTTAGCAGTGCTACTTGTGTAATAATATGGGAAGGTAGTCTCGTTGGATTGGGCCCTCCTCTCGCTAAGTCATCCAAAAGCAAAGACAAAGTCCCTGCGGCATCAAACATTCGAAACTTAACCTCATATATATCATCAAATTCAGGGGAGACAGAAAAACTTGATCAACTCATTTTAGATTGAGCAAAAATTGGGAGAATCCTCCTTGATTCCTTTCTCGAATAACAACCCGCTGAGCACCACTGCAGGCTGCCATTTTGAATAAGAAATCTCGCAAAGGATTTTAGGGGCAAAAGTAATTCGACACAGACACAAAATTAATTCAGCACATACATAAAAGTAATTCGGGACATACACAAAATTAATTCAGGACATACACAAAATTAATTCAGCACATACACAAAATTAATTCTAGACTACATGAAATTAAGACCGGTCATAATTAATCGAAAACATATTTAATTAATTCAAGGAATACGTAAAATCAATTGTACACTACATAAAATTAATTACAGTGCATCAAAAAACATTTAAGTAATTCAAGGAATATATAATATTAATTGCAGCAACCATAAAAACTAATTCAAGGAATTTATTCTTAGACTACATAAAAATAAGTCCAGTACATAAAATTAATCAAAACACATTTAATTAATTCAAGGAGTGCATAATATTAATTGCAGCCATTATAAAAATTAATTCTAGACTACATTAAACTAATTCTAGCACATTGAAATAATTTGGGGGAATACATAATATTAATTACAGCAGTAGTTTTATTTATTTCTACATAATTGTGACCAGAACAGGCCCCCATATAATCAGCTACCGGTCCAAATCGAGGCTTTGAGTCGGTTTTTTATTTCAAAATAACACCGTGCTTGTAAACTTTTTCTTGATACCGGTAAGGAAGCCAGCGAAAATTTGTTGCACGACACATAGGATTAGGAACCCAAACTACTTGGTTCAAATATCCAATCACAGTCATCTTGGAGTCAGTAAATATTGAAGATTACAAGTTACATTTCTCTATTTTTGACTGCCAAATCTGTAATTGTGGGTTCATGTTTTGGTGCATGAAATTTGGCACGTTTGGTCCTTAAATATGGGGAATATGACCTGAAAATTTGAAGTTTGTTCAAGACTTGGATCTGGTATTTTTCTACCACGTTCTAAAAATAGCATAAAATCACAGTCGCTTGTAAACTGTTATTCCTTCCAAAATGGTTTTATTCTTGTCTATGACGGTCCTAATACAGAACAATGACGTTATTATAGGGATTGGCGATATTCTTATAAAATCGGTAGCGATGTTATACCCCCCTACAACACTGTGTTGTATGTGTGTAGGGGGGGGGTATGACATCGCTACCATTTTATAAGAATATCACCAATCCCTATAATAACGTCATTGTTCTGTACATGGAAGTAGAACCCCATAAGGACCGTCATAGACAAGAATAAAACCATTTAGCATGTTTAGGAAAGGAATAACAGTTTACAAGCGACTGTGCATAAAAACAATCACAATGTAAACATTTGGCCGTACTGAGCAAAAACATTTATTTGAATGGCAAAAACCACTATCAAACCAATTTCTAAGTTGTACATTACCGAACCGCTACATTCAAATAAGTAATTTTGATTGTTAACAAGCGAAACCGCTAGTTTAATTTCCTCTCGGACCTTCTACTGTACTGCCCATGTGCCAAGACAGCCGCCATTTTTAATCTCATTAAAATTCTCATCCAAAACGAGGCTGAAAACTTGGGTGATATATGGGAAATGGCTAGCTCCGTTCAGATCGTAGGTAGCAGTACATGAAATATTATGTGACACGATACAATCAAATCACGATATGTTTTCCTTAAAATGGCCACGGCCATAGCAAGTAATATGCGACAACGTGGCCACCGTGGCAATGAATATATAACTAAAGATTAAATCATTTGGTATGGCGGCTTGTTGGTCTAGTGGCATGATTCTCGCTTTGGGTGCGAGAGGTCCCGGGTTCAATTCCCGGACAAGCCCGATATTTTTTATTTCAACGAGTATTGTTTTTCTTTTTATTTATTTCCTTTCATCATTTTAGACATCATAATAAATAATATCATTTTCTTACCAACAAAAATAGTAATTTAAACCAGACAGCGGAAAGGAATTTTCAGAAGGGCAGTGTTTTTTTCCAAAAGTCTTGATGCGCCACCAAACACAAAAGGTTGAAAAGGATCAATCTCATTAAAATCCGATGTAGATGTCGGCTCATCGTTCATTGCTATTTTACCTTCGTTATTTTGCCTGAATTGACCTTCTTGGTACATGTTTACATTTTTTAGCCTGATCGTAGAGGAGGCGATCAGGCTAAAAAATGTAAACATCGGATTTTAATCAGATTGGCCGTAAAAGATATGATAACCAGAAAAGACATTTCCTTCGATAGAGTATGTGCTATCAAGAAGAGAGATATAACATAAATACATGAAAATGCAAAACAAATTTACCAACAGTGTTTTTGCAACTATAAAGTAACACATTACCAATGAAAACTGGGATAGTATGACAGATGAAATGATGATCCTGTCGTACGTAGATCTAGTATAGTGACGATTAGGACGACAGCGATGATTACAATGGTGTTGATAACAATAACAACAGTGAAGGCGTGATTATGATGAGGAGGAGAATAGGACATAGGCACACAGGTGTTGTTAATTATGTCGTCTGGTTTAAATTGTTGGCATTGTTAGACTGTCAGAGCATCTTTCGATGCAGCAATTGTTGTACTAGCAGGTGCTTGACATGGTGCTGTTTTGTTAGTATATGACTAAATTTCAAGATAGATAGATAGATAGATAGATAGATAGATAGATAGATAGATAGATAGATAGATAGATAGATAGATAGATAGATAGATAGATAGATAGATAGATAGATAGATAGATAGATAGATAGATAGATAGATAGATAGATAGATAGATAGATAGATAGATAGATAGATAGATAGATAGATTATTTACAATAGAGGCCACAGGCCCAAAGAGCTTATATAACACAAAATATACAGTTCAGAAAAAATAATGGAAGTACTGTATGAAACTTGGGTTCTCATTTTGAAAGATTAATGAATGAAACATGTCAGCTCATTTAACATTGTGACATTTTATGAGCTTATCAGTAATATATATTTATCATATGAAGGGTTTCGTAAAACTATCTTGGGGGGAATTTCCTTCTCAGTTCATCGTAACGAGGACAGATTGCTAGGAAATGACTCGTTTTCTATAATGACAAGCTGGATGCTTTGGTGTCTTCCTCTCTCAATATTCAAATCATGGGAGGAACAACGAAATCTTGACATTGCAAATCTAAATTTACATGGATAGACACAACTTAAATATTTTTCAGGTTGCAAAATTGACTTGAAAGCTGGGTAAGTTCGCAGTTTTGGGGAAGACGTTATTTCATCATGCCAAGTTTGCATTGCAGTCTTTCATTCTTGGCATGGGTTAATAGTATTAACAAATTAGTGGTTGTGCCAACCTCCTGATTGTACCACACATGTCCAAAACCAAAACGAAATAACAAATTCTTCACATGGTAAACCCAACTCACTATTTTATCTCCCTATTTTCTTCTAACCTTTTTAACATTAAGTAGCATCTGTGGGTATATCTCTTTGGGTCCATTTCACGTATTCTTAACCAATATTATCTCTTGAAATAAAATACATATAGTGGATAACGACCGAATTCGCCAGTGACAGTTTGATCACTAACATTACCACCAACACTGGAAGTGGAGTATTTCTATCTGTGGAGAATACTCGAAACCCCACATTTCACTACGTATACCACACAGAAGAATTGGAGCAACTATGGTATCAAAGAGCTTAAAAGTATCCACATTTGGGAGTCCTCCAAGCTTACAAATCAACACTTGGAGTTGAAACATGGCTTTTTTTCCTTATACATGTACAGAATTGGTTTTGTTTAGTAGGATTCCTGCTTAATCTAGAGGACAGTATTAAACCAAAAATTTGTACCGAGGAACAACATTGATGAATTGATCATTATAAATCCATTGTTCATATATCCCCTCTACGAAATGCTATGGTCTTCGTTTTGCTTGAATTTACACTCGTATCCCAATGCGAACAAAACATTCATGTCGACGAATTTGTCTTTGAATATGTATGGCTAAATCTGAACATTCGGACACATCATCTGCATATTTTATTTTTATTTATTTATTTATTTATTTATTTATTTATTTATTTATTTAATATTTATTTATTTATTTATTTATTCATTCATTCATTCATTCATTCATTCATTCATTCATTCATTCATTCATTCATTCATTCATTCATTCATTTATTTATTTATCTATTTATTTATTTATTTATTTATTTATTAAGCCGTGTACTCAAGAAGTGACATTGGCAAGAAAATATACCGAATGAAACATCATACATTACCCTCAATACCCTCACAGCCACTTTCATTGGTGTAATTTTAATAGGCAATGATGAAATGATGAGAAAAAAAGTATAGGACTGAGCATACAAGCCTTTGACGGGTACTGATTGTATTCTGTAAGACCTTCATTTGTACTAACACATGATTCAAGTTTACTATACACTGAACGAAGAATAGTTAGAAATTTACCGTAAATTCCATACTTTATCAATTTTATCCATAAAAGATAATGCTGATTAGAGTCTTAAGCTTTAGAAAAATCTATTAAAATCTAATAAAAGCTACCCCCCTTTAAAGTACGAGTAAGATATTTGGTTGCCATTGACTGCAATGTGAAAATGTTATCTATGGCACTCAGTGTATCCCTGCTTCAACTTCGCGTATAACATTATTTTCTTTACACCCAGTTTCTAAACGAACGTTATAAGAATTTTGAATTCGTGGAAATCTTTCCCAATGCGGATAGTAGAAAAATACCTCTATAATTATTCACGTCAGAGTCAGATCCCCTTTTGTGTAATGGGCTTACAATTATGGCTTTACACGGTAAGCCTTACACGTCATATTTGTTCTTGTCCTTGTTTCTTACATGAATTCTTTAATATTACTCATTAGTTCAAGCATAACTATAAATATACATATACATGTATTACCTAGCTACCACACTAGTTACACAACATGTCATGTAAATACTTGACCGTTTCACAATCAATGCTTTACTTATATTGCAGTTTGGGGCTAAAGTGAACTTGAAGGTTTCGTTATGGTAATCTCCAGAGATAGTTTATAAAAGAAGTTAATCTAAATTGTTCTACTCTTCAGCATGAACTTGTCAGAATGAATTAATGCACTTTCTATTTCAAACACTACATGTTATCGACACTACAAATCACCACATCTCATTAGACTCCAGTTTCGATTATACATCTGATCTGTGACCCTCCCCCAAATGCCTTCCCCCTGGTAATTTACGTGCACTCCCGTAGATGTAAAATGACAATAGAAGACGGTGTCTTTATTCAGTGTGAATATTGAGCTCAAGAAGTCAAGTCAAATTAATTCAAACCAAATATCTCTAACATGCTCGCTGTACTAAAACTATCACACACCTGATGATGACATTGCTATGCATTTTAGCATTTCATAATTTACATTGTTATGACGCCCTCAACCGTTGGTCTTTCGGTACAGTGACCCTTACTCCAATATGGCGACGTCCAGTAGTGACTTGTTTATGAAACTCGGCATCGGTGTAAAATTTGACACAAGACGCTTTCAGAAAGATGCTGAAAGATTTGGGGTAAGACATTTTGATAGATTTATTTTTTGGACAAACTTGAGGAACATGATGATATATTTTCTTCAGGATTTTACCTTTTGACACAATCGCCCGGTCGTAGTAGTCGCACGTGCGACTTTGATTACATGTAGTCCTGCTTGCATACGGAGTAATTCGGGACTCGATTCTGACAACAAATGTCCTTCGCCCTCCTTTCTCCTGAGGGTTGTGTAAGTAATATAGACCCGTGCACCGTCTGCAAGCAGGACTAATGTACAAGCAGATGTAAACTGTAAAGTGCTTTGGGTTAATTTCTCAATAGAGACTACACCGTACACGTACACAAAACTAGCTGAAATAATTGTAGTCGCGATTAGTTTTAATTTCGGTTGTTTTCCTTCTATTTTATTTGGAGCTTTTTTCGTTCCGTCGTTTAACCGCAAAGCAACGGAACGAAAAAAGCACGAACACAAAATCAAAACAAATGCTACAACTTTTGCAACAGTAACACAGAACATCATTTAGTGTCTGTGCTCGTAATTCTTCATTCATTTTAGCCATGTATTTATTAATTCATATATATTCCTTACTAATACATTCATATATTTATTTACTTATATTCATTCATTCATTCATTCATTCATTTACTTATCCAATTGTTCATTATTCATTATCATCCATCCATCCATTCATGTTTGGATTTCAGTACTTTATATTTATTTGTATTCCGTACATGTGCATTGTTTTGTACATGTACCTGTAAGCTTAGATCATTGGTCCTAATGTGTACATTCTATCTATGAAAAACCAAAACACAATGTGAATCACGTCTTCTAAATATCTCAGTTCAGTTCAGTTGATATTTTCAAGCTTTTCAAGTTGTTTCATGTTACATATTTATTTCCAAGTGATTATTTGTGTTGATGCTACCCAAGCCAACCTATCTCTATTCATGCACCTTAAATGAATCAGAAATATAAAGAATTTCTTTTTTACAGGGCCATGTTTACTTTTCTCAGTAAAAGAAAATTTTGTTGTCTGATTGGTGTATAATTTATGGTATTCTCTCCTCTCTATAAATCTAAAGCTGAAGAGTAAAGTTGAAACACCAGCAACGCTGCAAGAAAACAGACAAAATCTAGACAGTTCAAACCAACTCAGTAATGAAGACATTGAAATCCCAAACAAAAAGAAGACTGGTAAAAGGAAAAGAGGAAAGGACAACGGTGATGAACAAAAGAGTGAAAAAAAGAAGAAAGGAAAAATGGATGTTTTTAATGAGAGTAGTTTGTCTACATCAGTTACAGCCGATGTTAAAGTTAGTAGAAGATTAGATGCAGCAAAAGAGCAACAAATACACATTGAAAAGGTCAGTGTAAATTGTCTGTATTCAGTAAAAAATGTCTATCTTTATTGTAGAATGTCTATATTCAGTGTAAATTGACTGTATTCAGTGTAAAATGTCTAACTCAGTCTATCTGTGTCTCTCCTCTTAAGACACTCCTAAATGGATTTGTCACGCAGCAAAGACAGACAGAGAGAAAGACATTTGTGACAGCTTGATAACTGCTGCATGAGAATTTTGTATTTATCTGTTCTTTTATTCATGTGTCTAAATTAATGTATTTGAAGTGTTGTGTTAGGTGATGTCGCAGTGTTTGTCCTCAGTGTTGCAGTTATTTGTGTTTTGTAGTGCCTCATCAAGCATACTTTACAGTGACACATAGTCAAACGTTTATGACTGTTGATATCACTTACAACGTGTAACTGAAATCGATTGACAAATTTTCTGTTCCTTTGTTTTGTAGATAAGAGAAATAAGAAGAAAACAAAAGATTCATGTGATTGGTACAGACATTCCAGAACCAGTCACTTCCTTTGAACAGTTGCAGGAGAAATATAAACTTCATCCTGTTATTATGAAGAACATTCACAGTGTGGGATATTATAGCCCTACTGCAGTTCAGATGCAGGCTGTACCGTTATTGTTAAATGTAAGTTAAAATACACAGTGTAGGGGAAGGATATCAAATCCCTATGCAGGCTGCACCAGTAAGTTAACATGCAGTGTGTGGGTGGGTGGGTGGGTGGGTGGGGAAGGCTATGTAATACACTGCAGTTCAGATGCAGGCTGTACCTTTTAAGTTAACATACACGGTGTGGGATATCATACCCCTACTGCAGTTCCATTATATAAATGTCAGTTAACATACACACTGTGTGTTGGGGGGATATGAAAACCCTACTGCAGTTCAGATACAGGCTGTACCATTAATGTAAATTAACATGCATATGTGGAATATCATACTCCTACTACAGTTTAGATGCAGGCTGTAAGTGTGAGTGTTATTACAACTATGCTGGGGTCTGGCCATCTGTCTGTCACTTTGATAATTTTGTTCGTTTCCATCATCAGAAAAGAGAAGTATTGGTGTGTGCTCCTACAGGATCTGGAAAGACTGCAGCTTTTATCATTCCTATACTAAATCAGCTGAAGGTGAGTAAGTAAATCTGATAATGGAATTAGGCTATAGTTAGATAGGGTTATACAGTGTAGAACTGATTATGGAATTAGGCTATAGTTAGATAGGGTTATACAGTGTAGAACTGATTATGGAATTAGGCTATAGTTAGATAGGGTTATACAGTGTAGAACTGATTATGGAATTAGACTATAGTTAGATAGGGTTATACAGTGTAGAACTGATTATGGAATTAGGCTATACATGTAGTTAGATAGGGTTATACGGTGTAGAACTGATAATGGAATTAGGCTATAGTTAGATAGGGTTATACAGTGTAGAACTGATTATGGAATTAGGCTATAGTTAGATAGGGTTATACAGTGTAGAACTGATAATGGAATTAGGCTATACATGTAGTTAGATAGGGTTATACGGTGTAGAACTGATAATGGAATTAGGCTATAGTTAGATAGGGTTATACAGTGTAGAGCTGATCATGGAATTAGGCTATACATGTAGTTAGATAGGGTTATACAGTGTAGAACTGATAATGGAATTAGGCTATAGTTAGATAGGGTTATACAGTGTAGAGCTGATCATGGAATTAGGCTATAGGGAGATATGGTTATACAGTGTAGAACTGATAATGGAATTAGGCTATAGGGAGATATGGTTATACAGTGTAGAACTGATAATGGAATCAGGCTATAGGGAGATAGGGTTATACAGTGTAGAACTGATAATGGAATTAGGCTATAGTTAGATAGGGTTATACAGTGTAGAGCTGATCATGGAATTAGGCTATAGGGAGATATGGTTATACAGTGTAGAACTGATCATGGAATTAGGCTATACATGTAGTTAGATAGGGTTATACAGTGTAGAACTGATCATGGAATTGTATGTGTCAACATCTGAGCCTCTAAAGAGATGACATTAACTTCTTTGTTCCAAGGACTTTGTGTATGTCTGTGTATCAGTTGGGGTCGAATGATGTTGTTTATATTTGTAATGACTGGTCTGTGGGAAGCCTGTTCCTTATCTATCTATATTGATCTAGGGGAACATAAAATGTGTATAATATGTGCAATCTTTTGGCAAACCTTTGATATTTCTGCTGTAAGTCATAGGGAGATAGGGTTATACAGTGTACAACTGATAATGAACATAAACTATAGTGAGATGATTACCTTACCAACCATGACCATTGCGCTTTGTGACAACCAAATGTCAGTATATTTTGCTAGGATAACTCTTTTGGGTCAGCAAGTGAATAAACATTCAAATAATATATGTAATATGCCTATCAACCATGACCATGCTCTTAGTAACAGCCAAATTTTGGTTTATTTTGCAAAGATAGCAACATTATTGGGTAGGATAGTGAATACACATTCACAACATACATGTAGATGCAGATATGCCTAGCAGGAAGACCACACCCATAGCAACAGTCAAATGATTGTCTGTGTGAACAGTTGTGCTACGACAACATTGATGCTATTTTCATTTCATATGATGTAAATTGTATTTATCCTGCAAAGCAGAAAAACTAGAATTTTTACGAAATATTACAGATGCTGTCTTGTATGATTTTCAGGGTCCAAGAAAGAAGGGAATCTTTGCAGTTGTTGTTTCTCCAACAAGAGAATTAGCACAACAAACTCACAGAGAATTCTGTCGTCTCGCTGAAGGACTTGGTCTTAGGATTCATATCATTGACAAGGTGTCAAAAGCAATCAAGAAATTGAATTCACAGTCACCATTAAAAATTGGTAAGTTACTGATACAGTCACCATTAAAATTGGTAAGTTTAAAGGTACAGTTGCCATTAAAAATTGGTAAGTTTAAAGGTACAGTTGCCATTAAAAATTGGTAAGTTTAAAGGTACAGTTGCCATTAAAATTTGGTAAGTTTAAAGATACAGTTGCCATTAAAAATTGGTAAGTTTAAAGATACAGTTGCCATTAAAAATTGGTAAGTTTAAAGATACAGTTGCTATTAAAAATTGGTAAGTTTAAAGATACAGTTGCCATTAAAAATTGGTAAGGTTAAAGATACAATTGCCATGAAAAATTGGTAAGTTTAAAGGTACAGTTGACATTAAAATTTGGTAAGTTTAAAGGTACAATCGCCATTAAAATTTGGTAAGTTTAAAGATACAATCGCCATTAAAATTTGGTAAGTTTAAAGATACAATCGCCATTAAAATTTGGTAAGTTTAAAGATACAGTTGCCATTAAAGATATTGAATTCATTGATGGTTAACCTGTTTGTGGATAGTTTCATTGTGTAATAATTGTCCGTTTAGCAGGAAATTGTCGCATTAAAAAAAAAGCATGGTTTGAACAATGGGGATGAGATGGAGTGAAGTGTAACTTTATTTTTTTTATATTTACAGATATATTGGTTACAACACCAAATAAACTTGTGTATATGTTAAAACAGGATCCTCCCGCTATCAAGCTAAATAAGTAAGTAAGTTATCATAAAATGATTTATTCTATGATTGCACTATAAAGTCATTCTATGAGTGTACCTCAGTGGCTTTTCTTTTCCATTGTTGAAAACTGATTAATTTGTCAATTCTAATTTTCATTGATTAATAATTTGGTGATATTGTTGAGTTAGTCTGTCAAATCCCTGTCAGTGCCTAGAGTTACAGGATTGTATTTGTACACATTTCCCGGTAATCAAAACTTGTTAGACACTAATTCATCTTTCCACAAATACTATATGTCTCAACAATAATACCACCTGTTACAGTAATACCACCTGTTACAGTAATACCACCTGTTACAAAACTATATGTAAGTGTTATTAATGTTTTGGACCAAATACAGGTCTTGAAAGAAATTGCCATACAATACAAGACCTTTTTATTTGTTTCTATGACAACAAAATACAACCATTGTAGAACTCATCTAACAATTGTTTCTATGACAACAAAATACAACCATTGTAGAACTTGTCTTACATTTGTTTCTATGACAACAGAATACAACCATTGTAGAACTCGCCTGACTCACCTGTTTCTGTCAGGAGAACAGTTTTCCTGTGTAGGCACAGTAATCTTTCTACCACAACAAAAATGTGTGCTTATAATAATAATATATCATGTCATATAAAATTACAGCTAAAAAGGCTAATAGCCTATGAGCTGATCAATGTCAAATTGTTCAAAACGCAGTCAATCACCAAAACATACATTCAGTAACAAAATGTGTGTAGATTAGTGCATGGTCCGAGTTTTTTGTAGAGTTTAAGATCGTAATTACTTGTAAAGTTCAGATTGATAATATGAAAGTAATGTTTTCTTGGTTAATATCTGTAACCTTATCAAGTTCTTAATCCTGGTCTTGGTAGCGAGTTGACCGGTGTTTGGCGTAGTGGGTAAGGAAAGATAACCAGAGTCGTAGAGTATACTCAAAACACTACATTCTTTATTGCTATATCTGGTACACTGAAGTTACAAGCCAAGTATAATGAGTAACCCAACCCCTAATTAATATTCATGTACCTGCTCATGAATAGTAATGCAATGGAATAGGCAGGGCACATGTCACATACCTCCCCCCTTCTTTTGATGAAAACTGGGTTCTTCATCATAAAGGCAGTAACCTAAATTACATAACACTACTGCTATTCCATGTTGGTTAAGCAGGATAATATAGATCGGAGTGTACACAGGGTAACGCTAATGTTTCACCAAAATACACCCAGTGGTAAGATTGTACTATTGTATCATAGCCTGCTCAACCTCACACATGCTAACTACTCGCAATCTCACATAACTCATGCCATGCCCTGGATAGTGCATCAGCATTCTCATTATCAATTCCCCATTTTATGCCGTATGGTGAACTGATGTGTTACCTGATATACCACCTAACCATGTTCATCATCAGTAGCTGAACGGTTTTCCCCTTCAACCTCACTGTCACCAATGGTGTATTCATCACTGGTGCCAGTACTATGACCAACCTGCGGAACCACCAGGTCCTCTATTGGTGTTGCCATAACACTGGAGGCTAGTTCACTCTCTCTTACTTTAGCCTCCTTTCCATCAATTGCTTTCTGTTGTTGTCTGCTGACAATTAAAGACCATGTCGCATTTTGGCTTCCCTTCAACTTTATAGTTTCATTACCCAGCAAAATATCGTAGGGTATACCTTCCCGCACACCAACTCGTAATGGTCCAGAAAATGCCTCGCATTTAAGTTCAATGATAGCCATTGGTACTATCACTTCATGTGGGCCAAAGTAAACAGGAGTGTATGCATTGGGTATGTATGTCCCATGCTGTGCTACACTGGGCTTCACTATACTTAGATTACAGCCAGTATCTCGTAGGATTTGGAATGACTGCCCTCCGACTTCCCCATCTATTGTGAAAGTGCAAACAAGTCATTTTCATCATCCCCCTGTACGTGTGCTGTATCTACTGCCATGCAGCATCCAACATACTTAGCTTTACCTGCTGTCTCCTCTCCCTGTAATCTCTCTGGGCACACTTTCGCAAAGTGACCTCCCTTCTTGCAGATGTAGCAAGATTTGTCAGATTTACTCTGGTCAGATTTAGCAGCATGACTGGACTTGTGTCCCTCCCCATCACTACCATTCTGACTGTTTTCAGAGTTGCCTTCACTAGGGTCTGACAGACCCCTATAAGGTGTGTTACGAGCTGCAGTGTATGTCTCTGCCTGCCCTAACATTTCCTCAAGTGACTTTGGGCTTCTTTCCCGTAGCCACACTTGCAGATCTCTCGGAGCACATTCAACAAATTGCTCCCTCACTAACAGATCCTTAACACTTTCAGTGGAGGTCTTCTCCATTACCAACCACTGTGTCAGTGTCTCCGCGAGACGGTTACCAAACTCTGTCAGAGTTTCGTCAACTTTTCGCTTCATAGTACGAAATTGCACCCGGTATGCCTCCCCAGTCAATTCATACTTTTTATAAATTGCCGCTTTAATTGCCTCATAATTGTTGAAATCTCCAGGCGGTAGCCTAGAAAATGCGTCCTGTGCTTTCCCTGAAAGCATAGGTCCCAGCTTAATACCCCACTTCTCCTTTGGCCAACCATAAGCGGTTGCCAACCCTTCAAAAGTGCGAAGGAAGGTGTCAATATTGTCACCCTCCTTAAACTGAGGAAGTTTTGCATTCCTTTCTACCACCTCAACTTCAGTTTTAGGTGAAATCGGAATTGATCTTGCTTCCAATTCCAATTTCTTAATTTCAAGCTCATATCGCTTCTGTTCCACTACTAGTTTCATTTCAGCTTCTTTCTCAGCTAAGCTGTTTAGGTGTCTCTCTCTTTCAATCATAAGCTCATGCTCCCTTCTCTCTTTCTCATTCTCCATTCTCTCTTTCTCAGCTAATCGTTTCTCTTTTTCTAACTCATACTGTAGAGACAAAAGGTCTAGTTCAGTTCGAACATCTTTTGTTTCAGCACCAGCGACAACCCCGTCCCCACTCCTGGGTTCAAACTTCCTCTCAAGTTTGATCCCATCCAGGTGATATTGTTGACTCACTGGAGTCAACAAGGGCATTGTCGGCCATGGGATTGAGCCCTCATTAGCTGGTGTGCCTTGTCTTTTGGTTGACATGACTACACAGGGTCAAACCACTTCAAACACAACAGACACACACCACAGGTTATACCAACAATATACTATCTTAACACTATGCTGCCACCACTATTTTACAATGGTATCACCCACTGTAAGTTTTATCCAATCTCCACAGAGTAGATAAATATAGACTCACCCTCAGCAACAGTATCACCCTACTGTCACACCCAGATCTTTACATATATTATTTCACTTAAATGAGGATGTTTTGCTTACACTAATCCCATTAATATGTTGTACCAACATACACCTATAGATAGCAACTCTGTTAACTGCTTATCACTGAGATGTTTTTTCCGCTTAGCTTATGTAACTTTGTGTACTTACTTGGGTTTGGCTTATGGACTCACCGGATACGTCCAATTCAAAGCATTCCAAAGTAAAAATTCATGAAAGGAAAAGAAAAGAAAAATCTCAGAAAATTCAAATAACAATGTTATATGAATAAATACACAGAGTTCTCACGATATAGTTCTTCAGCTCTCCAAAAGTTCACAGTTAGTCCACCTAATCAAGATTAAGTCCTCTCAACTGCAGCCTCTGAGCAAGTCCTTTATCACACGTTGCACCTTGGATAACTATTTCCCTCTGACGATGAAGTCTTCTTTCAATGGTTCCAGATAGCAAACCCCACATGTGTTGTACTATCCCAAAGATTGAACGCCCTTCAATGGTCTTCCACTACTGTTCCACTGTGTCTCAGCTTTAGATGAGTTTCAAATACAGCTTCCGGCTTCTGTGACTTTACCACGTGACACGTGTATAAGCTCACACCAGAATTCCACACAGTACTGTATTAAACTCCACCTCTTGACTGCAGACCAAACTCCACCGAGTTTCTCAGCAAACAGCAGTTAATTTTCAGGATCACCAAGTTCTTTGTTTTCATCCAATTTACAGCACTTCCTTCTGAAGTATCTACTGACTCCGTTGGATTTCTTAGTTTCTGTAGCAAAGTTCAGTTTTGTCCGTAGAGTGTACTCACTCTGGTTTCTTCACAATTCCATGAAAAGTCCGTCTTTCATGAAAAAATCCCAGCGCTGATCACCAATGTAACCTTATCAAGTTCTTAATCCTGGTCTTGGTAGCGAGTTGACCGGTGTTTGGCGTAGTGGGTAAGGAAAGATAACCAGAGTCGTAGAGTATACTCAAAACACTACATTCTTTATTGCTATATCTGGTACACTGAAGTTACAAGCCAAGTATAATGAGTAACCCAACCCCTAATTAATATTCATGTACCTGCTCATGAATAGTAATGCAATGGAATAGGCAGGGCACATGTCACAATATCACTTTGACAAAAAGTAACATTGGGTCTATCCCCCCCCCCATTTATTTTGAAGTTTCATCTTTGAGAGACACAATTCAAATGTGTACACCTGCATTGTTAGAGGTATGGTTACTATTCAGACAGGCTTTTGAGCAAAGCACCCATTTTCAAGGTCATACTTAAATTTGCAGAAAAACTTTGCAATACAACAAACCAGTTGGGACAAAGTCTATGTCTTCTATGAAGGCTCTATTTTTCTATTTTCTAGTGTTCATTGGCTTGTTGTGGATGAATCAGATAAGTTATTTGAAGAAGGCAAACAAGGTTTTCGTGAACAACTCGCAACTATATATCAAGCTTGTGATTCAAGTCAAGTTAGACGTGCTTTGTTCAGTGCTACGTTTGCATATGATGTGGAACAGTGGTGTCGTCTCAATTTAGACAATGTAGCGTCTGTTAACATAGGACAAAGGTAAGTTATGCTCAAGATGTAATGCTGTATTGTCAAAACCCAGTTGTCATGGCAACTGTAATGACATGTAATTGTCATCTGATTCTGTCAAATGTCATTTGAAGAATATATCATAAAGATGATATATCAGAATTTATCATTCACTCACCTCAACCAAACATTCAACTTTCCAATCTTCTGAATTGGTTTATTTTTTTGTTTTTCTGTGTGTGTGTGTGTGTTTGTTTGTTTGTTTATTTATTTGTTTGTGTGTGTATGTGTGTGTGTGTGTGTGTGTGTGTCTGTCTGTCTGTCTGTCTGTCTGTCTGCCTGCCTGTCTCTCTGTGTTGTATGGTATTGGGGATGAGTATGTCTGTCTATTTCTCTGTCTCTTTGTCTGCCTCTGTTTCATGTAATTTGGCATAGTGGTATTCTATATACCATTCACAAGATATTTAGCTAGTGTAATTATTACTACAGGAACTCTGCTGTAGATACTGTAGAGCAAGAAATATTGTATGTTGGACAAGAGTTTGGTAAATTACTGGCAGTGAGAGATATCATAGCAAAAGTAAGTAAATATCTTAAAAACTGGTAAAAATCTATATTATTAATCTAATATATCCATTGTTATACAAATGTATCTTGAAACAGATCATCAATATCAGTAATTATGCAATGTTATCAAATGTTGTCATGCAATTCATATCATGTCCTCAGATGTTGATTTACATCTAATTTATATACTGAAACTGAAACTGACAAAAACACAACACCAGCTTTTCAAATCATTACTTTATTACATGGCACCTTGTAGGGAAAAAATATGTGTAAAAAGTGAGAGAGAGAAAAGCAGTAAAAAGTAAACAATAACAAAAAAATTGTGTATTTGTAAACAAATGCAAACTAAGGCCTTTTTCGAGTCCATGTAATCTGTGTGTGTTCTTCCAAGTATGGAAACACAGAAAATGAAAAATCTCACTCATGACAAGTTACCGGTATATGTGAATGTACCGGTACCATTGATGACAAACTCTAAAATCCTTGACTTATTTTCAGAAATGTATTTGATGTTGTTTGTAGGGTGTTCAGCCCCCAGTTCTTGTATTTGTACAGTCTAAAGATAGAGCTAAGGAGTTATTTAATGAACTACTGTATGATGGCATTAATGTGGATGTTATCCATGCTGACAGGACTCAGTTACAGGTAAGAATCTGCATGTTGTGAGGGAGCCTGGTCACATTCTCATTCATTTACAATCAAGCTAAGGAGTTATCCACAGAGAGGCAATCAATTACAAGTTAGGGAGTTATCTACATGATAGTAAGACAATCAAGCTAGAGAACTGTCCATATGACAGAGTTGCTTGGGAATTATCCATATAATCAAGGTAGGGAGTTCTCTACATGATATATAGAGAGAGAGTGAAACTAGAGAATTAGCCACATGATAGGGTTACAATCAAGCTAGGGAGTTATCCACCTTGTGGATTTGCAATCAAGCTAGGGAGATATCCATATAGTAAATTTGCAATCAAGCTCGAGAGTAATCCACCTAGTGAATGTGCAATAAAGCTAGGGAATTGTGTCTGGTATCTTCTAAGCCAACTTAGATACCAACTAAGCCAACAGACATGTAGACATATTGAAGTCAACCTGTAGACAGGCTATAAGGGTAAGCTCTTCACAACTTCTCTCATACTTGTCTGACTTCTTCACACTTGATTTTACTTGCAGAGAGACAATCTTATTGATTGTTTCCGTGCTGGTAAGATCTGGCTGTTGATATGTACAGAGTTGATGGGTCGTGGTATAGACTTCAAAGGTGTTAATCTAGTCATCAATTATGACTTCCCTACGTCAGCTATCAGTTACATACACAGAATAGGACGTACTGGAAGGGCTGGAAGACCAGGCAAAGCTATCACGTTTTTTACACGTGATGATTTGGCAAATCTTAGAAGGTAAATGATTATATGCTAACATTGTAAACTGAAAAGTGACTAAAGTCTGAATCTTGTATTTTAAAGTGGTTACTGTATGTTTCAATCCTGAGTCATCACGGGTTACATGAGATCATTCTTTTGTTCTAGATATAAACTGTTTTCTATAGCTCTGCCAGATAACAGTACTAGTTTTTCACACCAAGATTTTAATGTTAATGTAATAATCCAACAGATATGTGAATGAGTTAGTGGTGGTGCAGTTTACAAGTCACACAGGGTGTTTACTATGACTCAGTTACCATATCCGTTATTTATATCAAGATGTATCACTGTAGAATATCAACTTTGTAGTATTGTAGTGGAAATGACAAGGGTAAGGTTTTATTTGTGTCTGTGTGGTTTTTTGTAATTTGGATCAAGGACCAATGCAAAATTACAGCTGTGTGACTGCTTTCCAGTTTTAATTTTGATTATTTTGTTTGTTTACAGCATTGCTAGTGTAATGAGAGGAGCAGGGTGTCCTGTACCTGAATATATGCTGCAACTACAAAAACCAAACCGGTTAGTTAACAGCTTCTTATATCACCACTTTTATCTAATACTTTATTACAAATATATTGAAGTAAACCCTACAATATATAAATGTAAGTTATCACAAAGATACAGAATAGGACAATTATTAGCCCCGAAGGGCAACATAGGGTTTCATCCCGCCGTCCCTGCGTATATGCATCCATCCGTCCATCTATGCACTCTCCAACATGCATCAGCCTATTCCAACCAAACTTGGCACAACGGTGACACACCACTGCACTAAGTATAATAAGTAACCTTTATTCAAATAACAATCGTGGTGCTGCTGCTCTGAGAATACTTTGTAGATATTTTTCATACATTGTTACATGATTGTGTTGGCAACTTTAATGTCTACTGAGGAATATGTGTATCAACTCAAGAATACTTGTTAGCAACACATGAAGTTTTACACAGGAGTGCATTGATGAGTTCCTCGATTTGTGCAATTCACGTGAAGTTGATCGTTCAAAGTCTTGAGTGGATCGACTGTAATGGTCAAAAAACACTGCAAGGATTATTTTGATATTTGATATGAATATTACTTTCAGTCTGTAGTTGGGAAATTGTTCAAGACAAAATATACAAAAGATGCCCAGTAATATGACCACACCCATAGCAACATATTGCAATGGTATAACAATAGGGATGTATAGATAAGTTAATAGACATTCAAAAAATAAACACACAGATACCTAGTAACAGACCACGTCACGTCATTGCAACAGCCCAAATATTGGTGTGTATTGCAAAGATAACATAGTGATGGATAGGTAAGTGGATGAACATTAAGCAAATGAACACATGTATGTCCAGCCACAAGACCACACCCATAGCAACAGTGAAATAATAGTTTGCTAGAATATTACAAATATAACAATAGCATGTGGATAGGCAAATATCTAAAGCAAAAATAATAGCATGTATATATGCCTAGCAACAAGACCATACCCATAGCAACAACTAAATAATGGTTTATTTTGCAAAGATAATGTGTTCAATGATGATGTTTGTAGATTGACATTTTAAAAAAAAATACCTGCCCAGCAACCAACCATGTATGCATCAATAGCAAAAATACACAGTGGCCCATATTACATGTAAGATAACAGTTATGAGTTGTAGTTAGACATTGAGATATAAACACAAATGTGTATAGCAACCATGGACACATCCATAGCAATAACAAAGCAACATGTCTTGTGGAAAAATTACAGCTGTGAGGTGTATGAATCGACTTTCCAAAACAGAACGATGTCCTACCAATCCAACTCTCTGAAAAGTCAAATCTTTCATTGTTTATATTGTACCATTTGTGCTACAACACCATTAGCTTGCTCTATTTTGTAGTATATCACAGAAAATATTAGTGCCTGATCTTGACTATCAACATATTTTGCCTTTATCAATATTTACAGGAAAACAAGAAAGATGTTAGAGAGCAAGGAAGTGAAAAGAAGTAGAATACGAACTACTCCTAGAGATATTCTTGAAAAGTACAAGAAGAAAAAGTAAGTAATAAAAGTAAAGATTGAAAACTAAGGATTGATAAAATGTTTTTCTTTTGCTCTCACTCTTTTTTTCATTCTCTATTGAAAGGACACTGCACAGTGCCAGGCTTTTCATTTGATTGGTCATGCAACTTCATATCAATATATTTCCATGACATTGTCATACATTAATTTTGTTGAAAAGTGTTGTTTCAAAGCCTAAGAAAGAATTGGTATCAGTGACGTTCTTCATTGGTGAATTTGTCAGCAAATGTTGTTTCACAGCCCTATAGTGTAAGTATTTAGATTAGAATATAGAATATGCATGAGTATAAATACCAGTACATACGAAGTTGTTGTGTAGCACTTGACCACATTGACCACTACTGCTCAGTAGTCATGCTACTCAAATTTACAACTGCCGACATCAGACCGTGGACAAACAGAACCTGTTACAAACAGGGAAAGTAAACATATGAATTGGATTAATAACACTTGACATGGCAGGTTTGAAGTACAGAGACTTGTATTACACACCTTGGTTTGATAAGAACAATTGTTTGGCCTCTTTATGTGTACAGGAAATGTCAGGGGAACTTGACATTTGTTTGTGAACATGAACTATTATGTCAAGTGGCCATAAAACTGTTCTAATGATCAAATGATGCAATGTAATACAAGTCTCTGTACTTCCGACAGGCTGTACCAATTGTTATAATCCAATTCATTTGTTTACTTTCCTTGTTTGTAATAGGTTCCATTGTCCATGGTCTGATGTCTGCAGTTGTATTTTTTTTTTTTTATTTATTTTTAATGAGGGCAAAAATAGTTGACGAAACAACTAATCGAGTTTTGTCCTCAGAGAAAAAAACAACAACAACAAAGCAAAGCAAAACAAAACAAAACAAAACAAAACAAAAACATACATATCACACAAATCCGGAGAAGTATTTAACTAAATTCGGAAACAATGACAAATCTTAAAAGAAAGAACAAAATGGTATACATCAACTAATACTGGCTAAGAAGATGGCTTTTGAAATTAGCTTTGAACGTAGTCCGACTTCGAGTGTCTCTTATATGGGAAGGGATAGAGTTCCAAATTTTGGCCCCAGTGAACTTTGTGCTAAATTGACCGTAATTATTGTTGTATTTTGGGATGCTTAAATCATTTCGCTTCTGTTGCCTGGTGTCATAACAATGACCTATCTTGGAAAAGAAATTTGAGAAGTATGGTGGAACATTGCCATTGATCACATCGTGAACAAAAATTCCTATTTGGTAATCACGTTGCTTGTATACATCTAGCATTAGGAGGCGTTTAAATAAGGGGGGAGAGTGGGTGTTGTAACTACTGAAGGTAATTATGCGAGCAATTTTCTTTTGGATGATTAGTATATTTTTGAGGTAAGACTGATATGTACAGCCCCATACTTCAAGTCCATATGACAGATGGGGAAGAACAAGTGTATTATATATCATCAAAAGAATATGCTGAGGAACTGTATAACGAAGTCTGTACAAAATACCAGTTAGCTTACTCATTTTTTTCTTCACTTCTAAAATGTGGCAATTCCATAACATTTTACTATCCAAATATACTCCAACATAAGAGGTATTACTGACAAAGTTAATAGCCATATCTTTCAACTGAACTGAACCTTGTGCATTATGAGGTTTGTGTCTACCACCAATGAGTAATGCGTGTGATTTAGCAGAATTTACTGTTAATTTGTTCGCATCACACCAGTTTGTAACATTTGCAAGGGCTGAGTTTATATTGCTGGTGTTTGTTGATGAAGAACACTTCTCAGGTGAATGAAACAGGTTCGAATCATCGGCGTAAAGCCTAAAATTGAAAATATCTGAAGAGTTTGGTAAATCATTTATGTAAATGATTTTAAAGGCCCGCCTCCCCTATATAAACGGTGAAGGCCCTTTGTGGTCATTTTGCTAAACAATAGGCAAGTGGTAACAACCTAGCGATACATGTAGCTCCTGCTAAACTGCAGTTTTGCACATTTCGACCATTGACATCTACCGTACTGTAACCAAGTCATTATGAATATATGACATGTAATAACCGTATTCGTTATTCAATAAGAATGGAATGGAAATTACTTTTGGTCAGACGTCAGAAAAGCTACGCCGACTTTGCCGTTAATAACGCTACGCAGCTGTCAATCAACATGTAGTACACACAGATGAACTAATCTGAAAACCACGATAGTGTGCTATATACATGTACATGATTACAAAAAGTAATTTGTCATTGATGTCAATTCTAGCCGTCTTCTTTGCTTGAAACCAAGTTATGAGCACATCGAGTACAGGTATTCTCTGTGTCTTGCACAACGACCAATCCCAATCAGAATGGGCGAAAAACACCTCAACCGCCTCTCTCTGATCTTCGGTGACGATAATTGACATCTTACTCATCCTGACTGCAAGTTCAGACTAACTGTTCTAAACTTTTACTGCACAGTTTATAACACATTACAAAGTTGTAGCATCATTTCTATACACAACCACCCTTGGTGTACACGATTCATTGCTATGAAGTGTTGATAGATACTTAGAACTTCTGTCAGTGTCACGTCTGTACGATCGTGGCGTTGACTATCATAAAATTTCAATGATATTCTTCGTGGCCTATAAAGTAGGAAATATGCAATATGTCGAAAGAAGAACAGTTGCCCTACGATTATCCATTTATGAGCATTGTTCTAATTTACAACACAGTATTTGTAAAATACAAACTACCTCGAAGTATATAAACTACGAGTATATATTGTCCTGATTTTGTATCATACAGTAATTGTTAGTATCACATTTCTTTTGAAAATGCTTTCAATTCTGAATACAACAACAAGATTCGCATTGAATATGTAACACTAAAATGTTCACAGTGTAGCAAAAACTTCAACTAAGTAAAGGAGTCTGAAGTTCAGTATGGTATTGGGTATTTTTATTCGTGATCACCTGTATTGATCTTTCTTCAACTGTAAAATTTAACAACTTGATCAGTTGAGTCACACTTCCAAGTTGTAGATATACTTTATAGTTACCATTATATAAATGTTTATTTTGTAGGAAGTTTATAAAGAAAGCACTAGAAGAAAAATCCACCCAAGAAAGTAGAAGTAGAAAAGATAAGAAGAAAAGAAAGAGGAAGACAAAAATGATTGAAGATTAGACGAACAGTACTGTTATGTGCTCCAGACTACATGTACTATGAGTCTTGTTAAAGTTTGTCTTTGAATAATTCAAAGAATTGTCCAAGACTGTGAAATACTACATTTTGGAATTTATTTATTAACATTGAATGTCACATGACATATTGTGTTGGCAAAGAAATACTGAAGTGTAACACATTTTATGGATAATGTATAAAAATCCTATAACGATGGCTAATATACCTTTCATTATGTCAGATATAGTGTGTGATGGACTACGTATTCTTACCCTGGGTCTCAGTGTACTTAATTTCACCGTGTATGATGGTTGTATAAAGTATTAGTAACCACTGAGAGTACACAAAGAGAGTGATTAAAATACAGAATGGTCAAAAACTCATAAATCTTTTTAAAATTTGGAAAAAAAGTGACAATTTTGCCCTTTTTATCCCATATTTTGAGTACCACAGAACCAGTGACATAAACATCGGTTGTTGTGACAGAGGACAACCAGGGGTATGTAATCCATATATTCTGTTCAATGACAACCAGGGGTATATAATCCATATGTTCTGTTCAAAAACAATAAATTTGCTTGCTCATGATACAATGTGTAATTTGAAATCTATTACAATCATGTTACCAAGTTACTGTCATACAAAATTTGAATATTTGAATAAAAATAACACATTTATAAACAGACGTATTTGTCAATTATTACATATATTATTATTTAGTTGATATAAAAATGCAGCAAAAATTCCTAACAGAACATATCAGCTCTGCATTTGTTTCCTTTATCAGATATCAGGAATGCATTACATTTAGTGTCTTGAAATGTTCAACATTGCATTACATTTAGTGTCTTGATATGTTCAACATTGCATTACATTTAGTGTCTTGAAATGTTCAACAATGCATTACATTCAGTGTCTTGAAATGTTCAACATTGCATTACATTTAGTGTCTTGATATGTTCAACATTGCATTACATTTAGTGTCTTGATATGTTCAACATTGCATTACATTCAGTGTCTTGATATGTTCAACATTGCATTACATTTAGTGTCTTGAAATGTTCAACATTGCATTACATTTAGTGTCTTGAAATGTTCAACATTGCATTACATTTAGTGTCTTGAAATGTTCAACATTGCATTACATTTAGTGTCTTGAAATGTTCAACATTGCATTACATTTAGTGTCTTGAAATGTTCAACATTGCATTACATTTAGTGTCTTGAAATGTTCAACATTACATTACATTTAGTGTCTTGAAATGTTCAACATTGCATTACATTTAGTGTCTTGAAATGTTGAACATTGCATTACATTTAGTGTCTTGAAATGTTCAACATTGCATTACATTTAGTGTCTTGAAATGTTCAACATTGCATTACATTTAGTGTCTTGAAATGTTCAACATTGCATTACATTTAGTGTCTTGAAATGTTCAACATTGCATTACATTTAGTGTCTTGAAATGTTCAACATTGCATTACATTTAGTGTCTTGAAATGTTCAACATTGCATTACATTTAGTGTCTTGAAATGTTCAACATTGCATTACATTTAGTGTCTTGAAATGTTCAACATTGCATTACATTTAGTGTCTTGAAATGTTCAACATTGCATTACATTCAGTGTCTTGAAATGTCTAACATTGCATTACGTTTAGTGTCTTGAAATGTTTAACATTGCATTACATTTAGTGTCTTGAAATGTCTAACATTGCATTACATTTAGTGTCTTGAAATGTTCAACA
The DNA here is from genome assembly GCF_964340395.1 of Glandiceps talaboti. Classification (NCBI taxonomy): domain Eukaryota; kingdom Metazoa; phylum Hemichordata; class Enteropneusta; family Spengelidae; genus Glandiceps; species Glandiceps talaboti. The sequence continues at coordinate 23,775,695 of NC_135555.1, read as the reverse complement.
TTGCATTACATTTAGTGTCTTGAAATGTTCACCATTGCATTACATTTAGTGTCTTGAAATGTTCAACATTGCATTACATTTAGTGTCTTGGAATGTTCAACATTGCATTACATTTAGTGTCTTGAAATGTTTAACATTGCATTACATTTAGTGTCTTGAAATATTCAACATTGCATTACATTTAGTGTCTTGAAATGTTCAACATTGCATTACATTTAGTGTCTTGAAATGTTCAACATTGCATTACATTTAGTGTCTTGAAATGTTCAACATTGCATTACATTTAGTGTCTTGAAATGTTCAACATTGCATTACATTTAGTGTCTTGAAATGTTCAACATTGCATTACATTTAGTGTCTTGAAATGTTCAACATTGCATTACATTTAGTGTCTTGAAATGTTCAACATTGCATTACATTCAGTGTCTTGAAATGTTTAACATTGCATTACATTTAGTGTCTTGAAATGTTCAACATTGCATTACATTTAGTGTCTTGAAATGTTCAACATTGCATTACATTTAGTGTCTTGAAATGTTCAACATTGCATTACATTTAGTGTCTTGAAATGTTCAACATTGCATTACATTTAGTGTCTTGAAATGTTCAACGTTGCATTACATTCAGTGTCTTGAAATGTTTAACAATAACACTGTACCTAAACATGTACTTGCACAATAACACTGTATATACTTGCACGATAATATGTGTGCATCAGCCTGTAGTCAAACCCAAGCCTCTTGCATGGTAGGGGAGATTCTACCACTGAGCCACTGATGCTCATGTTTGATATGTCGGAAATTAAATGGTATCACCCACAACAGGGACCAGATATATGTAAACTGAATGCCTCTCGTAAGGGCAAAACCATAGATTTCTAAGCCTACACACATTGTTGGAAAGCAAAATTCTAAGCTGTCGCTATTATACATGATGTACTCCTTAATTGGAAAATTAATTCATGAAATTTGAAGCTTGTATACTTACGATATTACCTAGTTATTGAAAAACTGGGCAGATTTCTCATCAAAACTAAAAGCTATGTCAACAATTTTCACAGGACATGTGTGCATATCATTATGGTTTATATATATATACCAAATTATGTGACATTTGAAGGTTGCATTCTTAAGATATTGCCTGAACATCAGAATCAGAATCAGAATTACTTTATTCACCCCACCAGGGGAAATTAAAACGATAATTCTTGCAGGTAAAACAGAAATAAAAGCAATACAAAAGATAGCATTACATATATTACACAAACATACTAAAAACAACAGCACAGTACCAAACAGAACAACAATGATTGCTGTTAAGAACTGAGATAGCGGATGGGATGAAAGACGACTTAAAACGATTGGTTTTAGCTGCTGGAGCACGGTATCTACCACTCCTTGAAGTACGACGGTCGTAGAATTCTGCATATAGTGGATGGGAAGGGTCTTTCAGAACACTGTGAGCCTTCGACGTTATGAGTTTGTTATAGATAGAATCTATACTTTCACTTTGTTTACTGATAATTTGGCTACCCTTTTTGATAATCTTGTTTAGTCTTCCCATCTCATGTCGGGACAGATTACCTCCCCAACAAACAATACCAAAGGTGAGAGCACTGCAAACTACTGCATTTAAAAAAAAAATCAAAAAAAAAAATCATTAATTATGCAAATTATGCATTAAAACTAAAACCCTACACCAATAGGCTTTACAAGATATGTGTGCTTTGTTATTGTTAATGTATATCCCAAATTATATGGAATTTGAGGTGTGCATTCTTAATACATCTTAATTACTGAAAAGCATCACAATTTGAAGGTCGCATTTCGCGCATGTAGAATGTGTAATGCAACGCCACCAACGTTGATGCTTACTCAACCCTAAAGTATTGTGTGGACTTCCCACAGTTTTTGAATGCATGTGTTTTTATTAATAATAATATCACTATTACAAGGACACAATGCATACTCAAAATGTACACTTTAAAGTACAAATGGTTTTAATATAAATTTATATACGTATGTATATAAAAAAAATTATAGCTCGACCAACCCAAGGACAGATGAAAATTGAAAATTTAGCATGGCTTGTATTTCGTAAACAACAGCACTTATATAAAACAGAGAGTTCTGACAATGTCATTTTCGGTACGTAAATTTCAAATTTTGTTATTTTATATACTTTGGCGGCCGTGGCAGTCAAAGCCTTCAAGTATATGGAAACTTCAGTACTGATTTTCACTTTCCTATATATGGCCACTATTGACGGTATTGTCATACCAATGTAACGACACAACAATATAGTGACCATTTCATACGTAGGAAAATATTGTAATACTTCATACACAAGTTCTCTTCTTCCACTATTGATTGAGACAGCCATGTTTCGAAAGAATTACTTGACCTCCTTCAGTGTCTAACTGGATCTGATAGAATGATCCAACTTTGCTGGAGGTGTTCTAATTCTTGCTGCATAGAAACATTGTTGATAATTGATTTGCAATTACCCTGTCGTTCATGTCTGTCAGTGTTTATTTGTTGGTGTCGTGTGTTTGTTTGTTTTTCGTAAACATCATAATTAACTAAGCCTGACCCATGTGGTTTAAAGTGGTCATATGGATGAGTTGGGTATTTATTTGGGATTGTTAATTTATAAAACAATTTTATCATGGCTTGCTACTTGAAAAATCAATGAAACAACATTGGCAAAGTCTGTGTTTGAAACTCACTACATTGCAAAAAGCTATTTTAAAAATGTGTTAAAAATTTGTTATTGTACATACAATAACAACGATTTTACCATTAATCTTTTGTACATTATTACTAATGGTTACAAACAAGGACTTGGCATAATTATGTTGTTTCACATTGATTTTTCAAGTAGCCTGAGTATTAGCCATGATAAAATTGTTGACTCAGATGTATATTTTCTTTCCAAAGTATTCCAGTCCAATGAGACTGGTTCTTTTCAGCTACCACTACCAGTTGAAAGTGTACAGTATAGCCCAAAGAGAAAAGTCACGTGACCATCCGTAAAGCCTGCCCTCTATGCCAGACACTCGCGCAAATTTACATGGCTGCCGTCGTCTGAAAACGTGGGTTTCATCGAATCTCTGAGTCTGACCAGGATTACTACTTTGTGAAGGTGCTAGACAGCTAGCTAACTCAAGGAAATGTTTTGCATACAATTCTTGTCCGTTGGAAGGGGGCAAGTACTTCAAAAGTTACGTACTTCAGGAGATCTTCGAATGACAATATACCGATGTTTGGCGAAGAATGGTGCAAGATCCTTGTCAGTAGAGTCGAAACTACGTACATTACCGTTCTCAAATTCTACAACTTGGGTGAGTTATGATGTTGCAGTACGTAAAGGCAATGTGTACTACATGCAAAACATCGGTATGGATTCCATTCAATCCAATTTAGTTCTGGAAATGAAAATATTCTCCGAATTTTGACATTGATGTTGTACAAAGTACATTGTATATTATTACTATAGTAGTACTACTACTACTACTAGTACTTAGTAGTAGTAGTACTAGTAGTATTACGTATGTTACTAGTCCTGGTTGCAAGACGGTGCACGGGCCTATATTACTGACACAACCCTAAGGCCAAAAAAATATATATATCTGGTTCTGGTCAGGGTAAACTTTCTAAAGTGGTGCGACGACGCGATTTTTTTTCTTTTTCCTAATTTTTTATTTTTATTTTTTTGCAAATAAGTAAATACACATTTTTTGACGCTTTACATACTCTGTTCTATCATATTTATCTCTTGAAAAACTTCCTTTTTCTTCGAAGCAGTTTAGGCTTTGTATTTAAGCAGTCTTGGCATGTAGGGTAGATTTCAGCTGCTTGTTCTCCTGATATCAGGAATAAATTAGGAACGGGAAAGCAAAAATTATTGAAAAAAAAGGATTGACTCGAGGGTATTCAGGGCACGCGCACGCTTACCAGAACCACATATATATTTTTTTGGGCCTATGGGACAATCGTCAGAATCAAGTCCCGGATTACTCTGTATGGAAGCAGGACTATATGTATGTATATATATGACCCCCACCCACACACACACACACACCGTGGTGGTGGGGGAGGCCAAAGAAATTGAAATTAGGGTCTGAAAGGGGGGTGGGGGCAAAATATTTTACTAATGATTTGGTTCAAATCATACTTCATTAGTTATTAATTAGCATTAGCAATAAGTTCTTAAATAATAGTTGGCAATCGACTTCAGCGTCCATACACAATAAGATATTTCTTTACATAGTAATGAGACAGATTACTGTGAGATATACCATATAATAATGTGTATGTGTTTTATGCCTCTAAAATGGCCTCCTAGAATCCTACATGTCCTTATTTACAAAAGAGGGCACACTTTGGGAGAAGACACTTCCTCCTTTCTAACAATCATAGGGATGTTGTTTCTCTCCAAAATCAAGATGGAAGGGGAAAATCCTACTGACAAAGTATTGCCAAGTATAGGTTAGAGTTCAACTCCGATGTGAGACCTCTCCTTAAATTTATTATAAAGAAATCTCTTATTGTGTGTGGATGCTGAAGTCGATTGCCCACTTTTATTTTAATGGAGTGTACCATACAACTGTACAGCTTTGTAATGCATGAAGTAAAAAGATTTAACTGTGTAGCCTTTATGACAATTCTTGTGTTTATGCAGGGGGTTGGGGGTTGGGCAGGGCAGGGCATGAAATCTTTTGAATGTGTGAGGGGGAGACTGTGAAAAAAATGTTGACCAAATTATATTTTCCTTAGCCTCTTGTAGAAGTTCTTTTATCTTTTCTCTATTAACATTTTGATAATATCCTACCACAAGTCATCACAAAATATCCAATTTAGGTCAGGGACAATAATTATTTTGGGTTATTTTTTTTTTTAAATACAAATTCAAAGTGTCACCAGATAATAACAAGATTGATCGTACCAAATAGTTATCATCAACCTCTTTCTGTACCTACTACATGTATTAACTATTTCTTACCATCTTCTTTTGACAGATTGCACCAGGCCATAAAATGTACAGAATTTCCCAGGAACCAACCAGAAATTTCTCCTGTAGTAGCAGTTTGGGCTGTAGCCAAAGTCCAAGTGAAAATTATGGTTCACTTGTGTACCAGGGTACAGCAACGTCATTGGTGAAAGGAGTCAAGTTCTTTTCATTATCAACCAGTTTGCTTACTCTAGGATTGTTGCCTGTCTTATTTAACCACAATGGAAGTCTTGCCTTGAATTACATCGGTGGAATTTTTGCTACTATCATTTTCATCACACCTGTGCTGTTACACACAATCTCCAGGACATATGTGACAAGACTGTACTACAATAGTAAAAAAGACACGTATTCAGCCTTCACTTTTACTTTGTTCCTGAGAGACCGACTCACTAAGTTCACTCCCAATGATGTGCAAGTACCTGGTATAACTAATCTATTCACAACGTTTACAGTCAATGGAAAGGCCTTATTGGTTGATCCTTCAGCATTTTCTAACCCAAATGACTATAATCACTTGATGGGATATGATAAACATGAACAGTTAAATCCAGAGGAAATTATTAAGAAAATAGAAGAAAGTCGTAAAGAAAATCAAAAATAATGCGATGCTGCGTGGTGATGTTTTACATGTATTTAGAACCCGTAGTAACATTACCACCGTGGCAATCAAGGTTTTAGTTTATTGTAAGATAGATACAAACTATACATAACTATTGATGTCCGATGTTTTAGATTACACACAAGTTGGTGATAGTGTTACCTCTGTCTAATCACCTTGTAATCAAGATAATATATGGCCACTTGAGAAAAACTAAGTATCAGAAACACCACCCTACTGAGCATTTATCTTTTTTTTTTATTTGTCGGGGTTGGATTGTTTTGTGGATGAATCGCAGGGGGGGGGGGGGTGCTGCTTAGTACAGAGAACTTATTCGTTCACAACCGTCATTTCACCATCTCTATAATCATCATCAAGCTGTGATAACATACCATTGAAGCTGCAGAAGAAGACTAAAATACAAGACTTGTACTGCTCATAATAATTTTACCAAAGTGTTCTTTTACGCCAGTCTTCTTGAGTTGCGGTAGATCCAATTGGTATGAATGTGTAAGGAATAGACGTCAGATACACGGAAAAGATACGTCATATTTTGAGATCTACCTGAGATACCGAAGGAGCTATATATTAATTTGATATTGTAAAAAGGATTTCACATCTACTATAAAAGTTTCCACGTTTCGGAACCGATTCAATTTTGGTGATTTTTTAGATCACTAGACTAGAGTCACTGTGGTTTGAGGTATGGAGGCAATTCCTTACCTGCACTAAGAGGTTATGCAATGGGAAATATTCAGATACTCTTTATTATCATTGAGTAGATATTAAGATGCACGGTTTGCAAGGATGCAGAACAAACACATTATAAACACGAAAAGCTGATTGTGGGGATATGATAGACTAAGATACGTCGTGCCGCTCTGCCCTCACCGGCCTCCTCTCTCTCGGAGGGATTGACCGATCATGTGTGAGGGTGCCCCATCACAGCATACCTTACAGACGGGGGGGAGGGAGGGGGGGGGGGGGGTACGCTTGTCTGTTGACGTCTCTGATATGTGTCTACGATAGTTCTGCGAGATCAGCAACATAGACAGTTCAGGGACAAGGACAGAGATTCGGAGCGAGAGCTAGAGATACTTCACTCAGATACATAAAGTCATGTGACAAAAATAAGGACACGTACACCTTTTAGGAAATATTCACAATTTGATGATTAAAGTGGCATAAGCTGAGTTTACAATCTTTTTACTGAAATGCAAATACTAACAAAAAATCCAACTTCATTTAAAGTAGACACTAGTAGAGAATGTTAATGTCGATGCATGCCTTCTATGATGTTACAGTTTGTGTTCTGACATTTTTAGAACTGTTTAGTGCTTAGCAAGGAGTTCCTGTACATTTTTGATACTTACAATAAATTATGTCATCGGATAAGCATATCAGGTTTGAGTTCAATCAATTACAAGCGATGGGTAAGTATACATCGATCAGTAAGTAGAATACTGTGAGTACCTTTTACACGTAATATGCAGAAAAAAATTACACCCCAAAAACATGTCAACTCAGCTTGTACTCCGTTACATGTAATAACGTCATGATGAACACATTGGTATTGTAATTCACTCGTGAAACACTCATATTGACATAACATGTAGCAAGACCTACATGTAGTACCTGACATGTGTCGTGTAAAAAGATGTAAAAGCTGTAATAGAAAAATCAGTTGCCATCTGTACTTGCTATGAAAATAACACATAACTTCACTACATCTCTGTTACAACATCAAGATATGGGCTTGTTAGTTTCTAACTTGTTCACTATTAACACTGGATAGATACTTCGACAGTGCTGTGTAGCCATGCTGATATTACGACTCATTTTCAGTGCATTGAATAACTTAAAAAAGAAACGTGAGCATCTTTCCTTGAGTTTTCATTTCTCCCGTATATCATATATGTTATAAAAACAATAGGTGATGTGATATTTTCCTCGCGTTATTGCATGATCAAAACCAAACACGATAACCATAGTCATAATGATATCCCTGTCACAATATGTATACAGGTCTAATAAAGTGTGAAAGTGCCACTACTACCGTAACATTTACCCTATAACTGCTACCTCAATATCAATCATGAGAAAATGCAGCACACTACACGGGGTTGGAATAAAACAAAACGAATAATAGTGTGGAACCACACATCATATAATACTTGGTACCTAGTGTGGAACCACACATCATATCTGTACCACTTGGTACTTAGTGTGGAACCACACATCATATCTGTACCACTTGGTACTTAGTGTGGAACCACACATCATATCTGTACCACTTGGTACTTAGTGTGGAACCACACATCATATCTGTACTACTTGATACCTAGTGTGGAACCACACATCAGTTCGGCTTCAGCTTGGGCATCAAAAATTAATCCTTGTGCACGCACTGAATTGTAATATTAAGCCCTCACTGGCATGTATTATTTAATTCAATATAGCCTTGCACAGGTATCACAAGCACACATTTTTTATATGAATACTAATTTTTATTGGCCTTTGAATGGACCAGAAACACAACACAAACTATCACAGAAATTACAACACTACTTACATCATAAAAAGTATACTAAATATCCTGTAAACATTTCTTTCTTTTCCCCCATAAATCTTTGATAAATCTCGTTGTCAGCTTAGAAACCCTCCCTCCCCTCCTGACTTTGTTTATTTCCCACAAAAAGTGACTAAAAAGAACGTAAAATATAAAATTTAAACTGTCAGAGTGGAATGTGTTAATTTTATAGACATTCCTCAACTCTAAGTATTACAGAGAATCTTTAAACATCACCAGTTGTGATCTACATCCAAAAAGAAAATGGTATACATCATCAATTTCTCCATGGTAGGTCTTACATTCCCCAAATCCTGTGTAATTTGTCCAACTATGTAAGTTTATTTCCTTCAATCAAGATCTAAAATAATGAAATGGTCAATAGGGTCATTTGGTATACCGCCCCCAACGTTGACTATGAACGGAAATGGCTATTTTTCAAAATGTCTGCGCCCATAGATTGTCGTGTTCTGAATTTCTGTTAAAATAAATTCCCGGAATATTTAACACCACTGGTTTTCTAGTCACAGATGCATATATATTTGGATTCCTATCAATATGGTGCTGTCACGTGTCTCCAATTTACAACCATTGTTGTCACGTATTCCGTTACTAACGACAAAACGATGTATTTTGTGCACGGTAAGTTCTGCAAACGCGCGCCCGGGTGCATTATGCGAGTGTGCGCCTAACTGTCACAGTCACTTGTTGTGAGCACAGGGGCGTGTAATATTTCATAGATTGTTGTTTTCTTATTGCTTAGAATGCCGTTTTCTTAGGAAAATATCGTACGAATCTTGCTGCTACAAATGTATCAATCTCCATACTACGAAGAAATATTAAATAACATTATTATATTATATATTCCCCTTACATGATGTAGGAATATATAATCAAAAGGTTGTTATATTTAGTCTGTAGACCTGGAAAACAACAGTCTATGAAATATTACACACCCCTGTGGTTGTGAGCTATATGGTCATGATACAAAATATTCATGACTACCTGATAACGTCATTATTTATTTTGTAGTATGACCATGGAAGTATAACCCATATACTTCCATGGTATGACCAAGCTCACAAGTGACTGAAATAGATCCATGTCATTGTGTAGGCATGCTTGCATACGGAGTAAGTCGTTCGTCCCTTCCTTCTCGTCATATCAGTAATTTGGACCTGTGCTCTGTCTGCAAGCATGGAGGTAGAAAGAACTGAGTTCGCAACATTTACTTTCTCAGCCTTTAAAGTTACCAAGACTAGAATAGGCTGCCCAGTTTATGGTTTCATTGCCTCATTGGTCTGCAGGTCTAAAACATTTACACGTAGCTGCACATTTCTGGACCCAAAATATATGTTTTTGTTACTACCACTTTTTAAAAAAGACATCATTGTTGGATGAGTTTAAGGCTCTTAGATGGCGCGAGATAATGGTGGGATGTGTTGACTGTGGTACGAGTGTATGGGACAAGTTGGTTTTGAGACAAATTGACCACCATCCATCCTAGACCATGGTCTATGGTTCAGGTTATTGGATGTTTGTTATCGAAAGCACCAAACACATCTATAATAGTCAGAGAAGGATCAAACTTGAGTTTGGAGTCAGATGTAATATGTTGAATGACCAGATAACTGGTATATGATCAACAGAGAGGGGGAAGGCACTTACATGTAGTCGTGCTGGATGGATGACTTGAAGGCATCAACAGATCCTTGCTTTAACTATGATATCTTCAAGAATGTTCCAGTCCATTATTGTTCGTTGGAAGGATGAGTTTTTGAAGACATCTACATTTGTATATTACAGTTTGTAGCTGCAATAATTTATCGTTTGTTTTGATTGAGCTATTCATCCTATTAACATTCATCTTCCAACATATACATGTACATGTCCAACATTTGCAATAATTTCCTTCAAAAGTCAGAATTCCTTTGGCATTGCTATAAATGCACATTATTCAAATTACCACCTACTAATTAGTAGACATGGATGCAAGATCTCATTATCATTCACAACCTAGAAGTCAAGTTTCAGGGACAAAAGTCGCATTCATTTCTTGAGCTGTACAGTTCAAAAAATTGATTGGAAATCATGTGACAAGTTGCCTTTGAATGTTTGGGTTAATTAAACTGATTTATTGACAACTTTCCATATTTTACAAGGAGAAAATCAATGCCGACGCCAAAATTTGTCAATATTGGTGTTTGATAGCAAGTTTGAGACCATACATAACAAATATATCTGACTTTGTCCTCAAGTCAGAACCACCTCTGATTAATCTATATATACACATGTAGTCTGTTTACAGATAAACATGGTGTAAACAGACTAAACACACCATTTCACATATCTCTGTCAAAAATGTCAACATCCCTATTTCTGTCTATTGTACTTTCAAAATATATCCTTCTAGTAAAACTATGTATTGACTGACAAGTGCTTATCAACAACAAATACTATGCTCACTAGGCCACAGACAAGTATAATCTGTCTTCTTAATTGTCTGTGACTAGGCGGACATCTACATATCTGTTTATACCTTTCTGTTTTCTTTTGTTTTAGTGAAACATTGTCTACTAATAATACTCTGTAATCCATTACCAAAGAATTTTAAGTAACAAAATGTTGAAATGTATATCCAGAAAGGTTACATCACAAGACATGTATAGATATATATATATGTTGTTTGTTGCATCAGTGATCATGTCAACCAATCAGGGAGCATCCACTTTGACACTTCATTGTATCAGGTGTTTTCCAAACTAGTATGTAGATGTCATGTATGAAACATTCATACATTCCAATAGTTTCAGAACGCAACTGTCACAGAATTAAATTATATATAAACTCCTTGTCAATTTACATCAATGAGAACACCACTGACATTATATGACACCGTGGGGAGATTGAATATCCAACACAAATTGAATTCATAGTTTTAAAAAGTAAAAATTGTATGTAGTGAGATGAAATTGTTATACCATGATATGCATCAACAACAAAGTCGTAGGTCAGTGAAGAATATCTGGAACATTTTATTTGTTATTAAATTTTTTTTATTTTATTTAATTATTCATTTGTTTATTTGTTTATTTATTTCAGACATCACCACCATTCAAAGTGGGGCCAATTGAATCATTTCCACATGCCTCACAAGTCAGATGGGTATCCAAGAAAAATGACCAACCGAACCAAAGTACAAAGAACAGCACACAGACACAGCGCAGTGCACCAAACAAATACAGTGCACAGAACCAATGGCAATATGACGCTTCATATGAAGATGTAATGAAAATGGCAAAAGGACTTCAAAGATCACAAACCCGTAGACAACGAAAAGACAAAGATGTTCTTGTGTATGAAGCTGGTGCTAACAGATATCTGTGGGGAGCTACTGCTACCTTCTATGGAACAGCAGCAGTATCACTAGTGTACTTGCCATTTAATGTTTGGAAAATTTGGTCATCTGAAATCCCTCTATCATCTCCTGATTTTAACATTACTTTGATAGTTTCTGTCTTAATAAACTTATTCGTTATTTTCCAACCATTAATATTTCGGCAGTATACAAAGCGATATGTCATACGTAGTTATTTTAATGAAGCAACTGATACCTTCACTTTCATCATGCAATCACCATTTCTCTTCCTCGAGAAAGTCAAGATCAAGTCTGGGGAGGCGGAACCAGCCGGCAAGAGTATCTTCACTAATTGGTGTACTACCTTCTATTCAAATGGAAAACCATACTTAATGATTTCTGATCGATTTATAGTGCCATATTATTACAATCGTCTCTTTGGTTATGACACATACTGAATAGAGGATGACCTCACGTCATGTATCACCGTCATCGACTTTGATGCATCATTGTGTTTTGTATCCATCAGGAAGAGCATTGTCCACAGCAGAACAGTAACATTGACACGCTTTGTGTACATGTATGTGTCTTGGAACTTGAGTGTTTTGTTAAACTGTAGTTTGAAATCATAGATTAGAATGCAAATACCAATAGTATAAATCTATGTACATTTTGTATCAAAGACACTTCAACATCAGAACTAGAGAATATGATTTACACCTACCTGTCTGCCAAAAAAAGACCAGTCAAACACTCATTTACTATTGCAGAAGTTCTAGCAGACAGACAGAGACAGACAAACAGACAGACAGACACTTTATCATACTTAATAAAGTATTGAACCTCTTTCAGTGACATATTTTTAAGGGTTGGAGATGAGCAAAAGGGTCATATGATGTTCTGAGAAAAGTGAAATAAATTAGATTTACCAAATGAATGAAAATGTAATGATTATTGCATGTTATGGATTTTTTGATAAAATAGCTATTGCCATAGATCAGGGTTATGATTTGATTTCATGTTATTGATGGAATCTTGAATTGTGACTGTCTTCACTACAAGAGTGTGAAAATATTTACTTTAATCACAGTAAAAAAATGACACACTTTGCAAGACTTTCCAAGGGAATTAGTGTTTATTGTCATGTGTAGTAAATTCTAGTAATAATGACTGTTACAATAAGGGGTTTTATGTCTCGTTGCAGGTCTCACAAGATATGCAAATATGCCTGGCAACAACAGTTGTCAAACGTGATTGTGGTCAAGCTTTTGTCATGGCCATATGCGATGACGTTGAGGACAATATTGTTGCTAAGCATTTGACACTTCCAGCTTGAGCACCCTCACATGTGGTTGCTATGGATACAATGGCTTAAGTGGGATCTAATGAGATCCGCCATGAGATGAATAGTAGCGTATAGTCATTATGAGAAATTTACAATTTTCTGTGGGTTTTCACCACATGGCCCATATAATTATGTAGATGAGTAAAACATCATATTTCTCATAATTATATGAGCTTCTATGACTTTCAGCATTGTTGCCAGATCCATTGTGTTTGGAGATTTCAATGCAGGAACAGTTGTTCTCAAAGTCTAGCTTAAAAAGTAAAATTTCAGTTTCAATGCTTACAGTGTCATGGCTTTGTTTAAATACTGGTCTGATCTGATGGGGGTAAATAGTAAAGATACATGACATAGACCGAATTAAAAACTAAGTTTCCAGTAACCTGACTGACCCTACTTTATAAAGTTGCCAAACCTAGACATTTTAACCTTCTTTTTCTGGCAAGTAGTTTGACCCTGTAGTATTGAGCTTTCAATCTGTCACGTTCAACAATCCTCATCAGAATGATCTGTACAATCAACAGAACATCTCATGGCAGATCACATGAAATCCATAAGACCGCACCCACTAGTTTTTTTCAGATTCAGATTATATTTGCATTTCAAGGCCTCTGGCCCATATGCAAACGGAGTTACATTTTTAAAAGAGAAGAGAAGAGAAGAGAAGAGAAGAGCAGAGCAGAGAAGAGAAAGAGAAATACTATTACTATACACGTGACACAATCAGCGATCCCAAACAAAGAATGCATGTATGCATACACTAAACCACTCAAACTTTAACTATTCCACATTTCTTAACGGTTCTGTAAAGCCTTATAAACATACATATGCAAAGTTCTTATAATAGCTTCATCTTTTGACCATATTATAAACAAGCAGTAAAACTTATGATTTGGATGCTTGAATAACTCATGGAATGTACTTGACCCATGAATTATGATATTTAGGAAAGAAGAAAATAGTATTCATCTTCCACCATATTTGTGTGACAGACTTTGTAAACTCTGTACATTCTACACCTTCATGTCTACCTACTAGACATTTTGAGATATAAGATTTTGGCCAAAATTCACATTTTTACACCTCATTTGCATATCACTGATGAAATCATTATGGGCTCAATATTTCTTCATCTATACACCCACAGATCAGCCCCATTGAATTTCAGCCCAATCTGCTGAGCAGTTTTGGAATTAAAGTTTTTTGACCAAAAATCACACATTGGTGGTAAGATCATTTTGATTTGGGAAATTTTTAGACACCCACGGTAATACACCCACCAAATATCAGGGCAATCGGGCCAGCAGTTTTTTACTTTAATAAGTTGCAATTGTTTACACACATCCACATCCACACACACACACACACACACACACACACACACACACACACACACACACACACATCCACATCCACATCCACAGACAGACAGACAGACAACACAGAACTTTCAACTTCAACTGTTTATGTGTCATGTTTTTCTTTGTGTTACTGAAATATGCACTTACTAAGTAATATTTATTCACCACAAATGCCCAAGGATTGAGTTTAAGGTGGGGGGGGGGGGGGAGATGAGGAATAGTAGCCATATATGTATACAAGCATGTATATATATGTGTAGAGAGTACCACATTGTTGGATTCTATATATAGTGCCAACTAATATAGGGTTATTGTAATGACGACAGCACTTTACGTAAAATGTGATATAAAATATTTCACATATTGGGTGTGTGTTCAATAATGTGAATGGCATTTATTTACTATTTTTATGGTAAGAAATATTAACAGAAGGCGTTTTCGTAATTCATACTGTAATACAGTTGAAATTTGATATAAAGCGATGTACGAAAAACAGCAAAAATGTCTTTTTTTATGGAAGATATTCAGTTTACATCCAAATAATGCGTGGTGCAAGCTTGGTTATAGACAACGATGGAATTTTGCCCGCGACACAGTGTCTTTCAGATACACGTACATTTAAATGCAGTTGTAAATATTAACTATTTATTCGTTAACCTTTGATGTCATATGATTGCAGTTGGTCTATTAACTACTAAACGTCGACATCATCGTCGACAGTGGTGACTAGCACAGATTATCAACAGTTCTAATCAACCTGTATACACGAACATCGTGATAAAACAAACCTGCCTACACGGACATTGCCAAGTTATTCCAAAAGACGGTGTTAAACTGCAGATCACAACAGTTGTCGTCATCAAGATGAAATTGACATTATTATACATTTCATGTGTCTGTTTGGTCTTCTTCCTCCATGGGAGCAATGGTACAGGTCAGTACAAAATAGACGGAAGTGTGACTGCCGATGTTGCTTAGTACCATTGTCAGCCACAGTCCATTCCTATATATTATCTATGTTAGTAAGTTGCTATAATTCAAAATGGGATACCCGTATTCTTTAATTTCCTTAGCGGACATAAACCTATTTTTTTTTGTAAATGGTACATTCTATTCAATTTAACACAGGTAAACGTGTATATTTACATGAAAAAATGACATCAAATTATCAAAGACGGACACCAAACAGTCTACTGATGGAGCTAACCACGTTATGATTCTAAAAGTTCACAGTTTATCTTCTTTGTGGTAAATTACCATCAGTATTATTAACAATACAAGTCCATTGGTATTTTCAAAACAATCGACGCCACTTGTGTAGTAACAATCTTCCTTTTCAATAAGATCTTTTATTAGCAAGTGACGTCACTGCTGTGTCACTATGACCGCGGAAGGGTGGGATAACATGGCCACAACCGTTAAGTGCTAAGGTACAAGGTCACAAGATCATTTATAACTGTCAAGGACATAATTCTTGAATATAGTAACATAAACACAAAATTCCATATATATATATATATATAACTCGGTGAGTATCAATCTGCTAATATATATATATATAATGTAGTTGTCTAAAGATCGCTCGAAGCGTGAAACTCTGAGTAACGACTTATTACATCCTTATTCCTTATCTCAAAAACACAGGCCCTAATCATCATCGTTGTTGTTGTTGTTGTTGCTGCTGTTGTTGTTGTTGTTGTTGTTGTTGTTGTTGTTGTTGTTGTTGTTGTTGTTGTTGTTGTTGTTGGAGATATAGAAGTTTTCATAACTCATGCAAGTCGTTCTGTTATGGTAACAGTGACGAGGCTAATAAACAGTGATTCAAGAATTTATTTTAGGGATAAAAGTTCACTAGTCATCTAATACGCATGCTCAGATGAAGTATTTGTTGTAAATTAATTAGTTGATCAACATTCAGTGTAAACTACTAGCAATACCAAGTTCCGCCCTCTACGTTCAATTTGTCTTATTTTGCACGACGCCAAATTCTCTTAGGAAAAATGTATTTGTATGTATATTTGATATTTTTTTTTGCAGTGTACATGGATCAAAACTGTGGTGATACAATACAGCATATTGGTGATAGGATGTATTCACAATATTCCAAATATTATAGAAATAATATGGACTGTAGAACCACTCTGAAATCCACTTTTGACTACCAAAGGATTTCAATTGACGTAAGGATATTATTTACATGTGTCAATATTTTGATTGTTATGAGAAAACAATGTCACTCTTTTAAGTGACGATGAGATAGTCTTGTGTTTCTAGTGAGTTTCGATATTCCAAAATATAATACCTGTCTTTGTTCAAATGTGTTTTTATTTATGTATTTATTTATTTATGTATTTATTTATTTATTTATTTATTCATTCATTCATTCATTCATTCATTCATTCATTTATTTATTTATTTATTTATTTATTTATTTATTTATTTATTTATTTATTTATTTATTTATGTATTTATGTATTTTTTATTTTTTTTATTTTTTTATTTTTTATTTATGAATGTATTTATTTATTTATTCGTTTTTCATATACAGAGTAACATTCCGGTGGACAACACCAAGATGTACACATCTACTACGTGTTAGAAAGGGCAGTAATTGCCCTTTGTAAATATTCAAAACTGACAGTTTACAATATTATCACTTGGCTCTGTAGTAATATTCAGAGTTAGCATAATGATTCATTTATTGTATGAATTCCATTTTATTTCTTTTGTTTATTTTCTTAGTTTGATTGGATCGATCTTGAGTCGACTATCGGTGGATGTGTTGACTATTTAGAGCTGTACGATGGGCCCGATACATCATCTCCTTTTATCACACGACTGTGTGGCCGATATAAACCAGGGGACATCCTCTCATCTGGTCCATATATCACTTTACGTTTAAAAACAGACTTAACGAGAACTTACAAAGGATTCAATCTAGTCTTCACTTCATTCCATAAACTGAGTAAGTTTTGACATAATTAAAAACACTAAATAACAGAATTAACAACTTTTCTAAAACATGGCCCTCCCTAGCCTACCTGTAGACATGAACGACTATCGCTACTACACTATTCAGCTATCCTAACCGACATTTTGATTTTTTTTTAAATTTTCCCTCCGTTAGAACAATAGCGAAAAATGAAAATGTCAGTTAGGATAGCGGAATATAGTAGCGATAATTGTTCAAGTCTACAGATAAGCTAACCCCCCCCCCCCCACCTGTTACAATATTTCAAAAACATGAGTTGGAAAAGGAGAGACGTCCCAGAATCAATGGTTTAAGGACTTAATCCCACCGCTGCCACCACATTCAAAGTTTTAAAGGCAATAGTTATTTACCACGTGCTACCACCACCAGAGTGAATTGTTATGAAGGCACTGCATTAATCAATGCGTTTGGACCTCAGTATTGGTTGAGCTGAAAGCTAGAACTCCAAACCACTAGATGGGCATGCACAGCGTGCACGGTGTCTGGACCCGGGTCAACGATAACATCTCCACGGGTGACAACATTATCCCTAATATCTTACCCAACTGTTCCCGTTTTACACTCTGCTGAGATCCATTCCCATCCTCACATCACATCGCAACTGATAATTAATTGGCTACATGGTTGTCAGCAGTGATTTCATTGATACAGTCTGATATTTTAATACGATACGTAACCCTAACCCAAATCAATGTGACGATGTGGCAGCAGTAGGATGTTGAACTGATGGCAGCGGTGCAATCACAAAATAATGTAGAGCTATAATTAGACAACACAATGTGGCAAAGAACAGATTTGTAATAAATGGCCCTAAATACCCCCGCCACCTGTAATTACAGAAGGCTTCCTTATTCACAAGCAAATGCCCCATCTACGTATCTGTGTATCAGAAAATCATATATGCTATGTACAAATCATTGGCATAGATGCCTATGCTCAACTATTCGTAACCTTACATGCAGAGATTTCTATAAACTTGCATTGTGGGTAAAATACGGTTACAAATAACATTACATCGATATCCATCATCTTCGCACAGTAAATCTAGCCACTGTCTTGAACTTCATAACGTACATGAAGCATTACCTCAATCATTGGGGTTTATATTATAATAATGCACATATATTTATTATGATTCTAAAGTTATTTTTCTCCTGTGTGTAGCATCTGGTCCGACATGTAACGAAACAAGTCAGTTTACATGTGACAATGATCGTTGCATTGCTTCCTCCTTGAAATGTGATGGACGGGATAACTGTGGTGACAAATCTGACGAGTATGGCTGTTCAGGTATTACTCGATAATACTCTCTATATGACATTCAAACAGTTTTCAGGCCAAATATATATATAAGCAAACTTTATTTGTTTGTTGCTTTCAATTGCCGATTATATTCGTATTAGTGCACACACGTGCACACACAGAGAGAAATTGAAATGACACGCGCATGCATACATACATACATACATACATACATACATACATACATACATACATACATACATACATACGCACACACACACACACACAGAGAGAGAGAGAGAGAGAGAGAGAGAGAGAGAGAGAGAGAGAGAGAGAGAGAGAGAGAGAGAGAGAGAGAGAGGGGGGGGGCGCTCGCTCCAAAACAACAAGTCACGCGACGCTTTTCAGATATATTTTGCCATTACTACTACTACTACTACTACTACTACAACTACTACTACTACTACTACAACTACTACTACTACTACTACTACTACTACTACTACTACTACTACTACTACTACCAACTACATTTCTGTATCTTTATAGCTTATAATGATTTTTACGTCAACTGATACTAATTGATATTTTCATTTTAATAATACAGGTAACTGGGCCAGTGTGTGGGCTATTGTTGGTATCGTTATTGCAGTCTTATTGGTTAGTACGTGTGGGATAATGCTAGTCTGTGCCTGCTGTGGTTACTGCTTCGCTGCTTGTCAGAAAACCAAACGCCGTACAACCGTGACGACAGGATCAGCCTCCTTGACCACCAACACCAACACCAACACCTCAGAACACCAGATGGCAAGTGTTCCTACTGACACCGCGTCCTTTCCACAACCTCCTCAATACGTATATACTATACCCCCTCCATCCTATAACGAAGCTTTCTCATACGAGTATGATGACACGTTACCACCTAAACCAGACAACTTCACGTGAATCTGCAGTTCTTTACCGCGACTGTCCATGTATTGCCAAGTATTGCTACACTAAAATTGACAGTCATTGATACATAAATCAATAAGGTACATGTTCATTACAAGTCGTGTATTTGTCTAAATTCGTTGCTCACTCCAAGTTATTCATGTATGATTTAATATCTGTAAACAGTCAATTGTTTTCTTCTATATCTTGTGATGTCATCAAATGGTGATGTTTACTTTCAAAATACTCGGTGACATTAGAATATGTATAAAACTTACCAATATAAATTTGGTAAATATGAGATTGTTACAATCTATTCGATTTTGTCATATTATGCATCAATGAAATATACAAACACTGTATATACATATAAATTCGTTTTTCATTTCATTTCAAGTCTATCACCGTTTTTATTATTACTGCTATATTCATATTATTCTCAGGTTTATAAGAAAACTGTTACAGACCACCAGTTCGATTAGATTAGATAAAACTTGGTGATACAATTATAAACATGTCAGATATTAGCAAAATCAATAAATACAAGAAGGACGATAAATACATTACACACACACACACACACACACACACACACACACACACACACACACACACACACGACTTATTCAAATGGGAAGAGTATATGCTGTTAAACCAATATAACATTAAAAGTTTGTTCCAAACACTAACTTTAAAATTACGTACTTCAGTCTTTGTCAACAGGTTGACCCACCATTCGGAACACGTGACCTTATGGACAAGTGAACTTAAGTGTCTCGAATTGTGTATTGCCCTACAAGATTTTAGTCTGCTTAACATTTATGTTATATATAGTTTGCATCGTCTGTATTGCCCTACAAGACTTGGTCTTGTCAACGTAAGTGTTTGTAGCTTTTAGGGACCGGTCAGTTTCTCCAGCCCCGGGGGGGGGGGGCGATGGTTTCTTAAATCGGGTCGACAAAAAGTCACTGAACCCCCCCCCCCTATCTGTAAAACCAAAAACAGGCTGACCCCCCTATCACTTAATTCTAAAACATGATGACACCCCCCCCCCATATATGTAATATTCACATGACAGGTATTTTTTGACCGTGACTCAGTGTGGACTGCTTGACTGTCTTGCATCTACTTTATAAGATCCCGGGTTAGCACTATCATAATTATAATTATTGACTACACAGGGTAAATGTATTCAAACAGGAGTTTAATAGCATCTTGACAGTGAAAGGTAGGGGGGGGGAGCTTGAGAAGGGAATATGTACATCTCTTATGGGGGTCCTTGGAGGTCTCCCCCTTGAAGCCCAGGAGGTTTTTAACTCCAAAATTTTGAGACTATTCAGACATTTTCAGAAAATAATTTCCAAGCTTTACAAGACAGCACAAATATTAAAAAAAGCAACTACAAAGGTACACCTCGTGTGTACGGGGGGGGTCCTAGGGGTGTTCCCCTAGAAGCCCTGGATGTTTTTTACTCTAAATGTCAATTTTGAGACTATTCAGACCCTTTCAGACTATAATTTCCAAGCTTTACAAGCGGCGCCAACATGTAAAAAGCAACTACATAGGGTTGAAATACTTTTGAAATAGACTTTGATACCATCTTGACAGTAAGAGGGGAAGAGCTTGAGACTGGGATATGTCCACCTCATGTGGGGGGTCCGAGGGTGTCACTCTCTAGAACCTTGGAGGGTTTTTACTCTTAAAGCCAATATTTAGGCTATTCAGACCCTTTCAAGCAATAACTTAATCCATGCTTTACAAGACAGCACCATCAAGTATCAGAACTATTCTTTATAACTTACATAGGGTTGAAATATGTTCTTAAAAAGCTAAATGGCATCATTATACACAATCATGTAGTAAAGGTCAGCACATCTAATGGTAGTATCATTGGTAGGAGAGATTTGGAGATTAAGGTAACTTTAGACTATCGCGGCAAACATTTCACATCTTTAAAAGACAATATCATCTCAAATTAGAATTGAATGAAAATATTTAAGAAAAGTTTAATACCATTATGACAGTAAAAAGGTTGTTGGTGCATCTGATTGTTGGTTGAATGCATGAGTGACCTCTGGAGGTGAGGGAGTCCTTGGGGTTTCCCCCTGGCAGATCTGCAATTTTTCTTCTATTTAGGCAACGTTTAGGTTGTTCATAGCCTTTGAGGTTAAATGTAAGCTTAAATTAGTTTCCCATATCACATAAAAATGGGCCCGTAACATTGGTATAGGGGCATTAATAATGCATGTATAGTAAAGTCACCGGTATGTTAGAGAACTTTAGGTGGTCATACATAGTGTACAATAGAAACTGGAATCTGATGAGATGTGGTGATTTGTAGTGTCAAAATCATGTAGTGTCCAAAATAGAAAGTGTATTAATCCCTACTGACAAGTTCATACTGACGAGTAGAACAATTATATTAACTTCTTTTATAAGCTATCTATGAAGATTACCATTACGAAACCTTCAAGTTCACTTTTGCCCAAAAGTGCAATATAAGTGAAGCATTGACATGTACATATTTTGTAACTAGTGTGGTAGCTAGGTAATACATGTATATGTATATGTATAGTTATGTTTGAACTAATAAGTAATATTAAAGAATTCATGTAAACAACAGGGAGAAGAACAAATATTGACATGTACCACATTTCAGACAAGGCTACATGCCATTGTAGAAAAGGATTTTTTTCTTCCATCATAATCCAAAACACAATGACAGCATGACCCCCCCCCCTCTCTGCCAATTTCGAAAACATGGTCACCCCTTACAAACTGACCGGTCCCCTTATTGCCCTATAAGACTTAGTCTCCTCAACATATATGTTTATGGTTTGTATTACCCTACAAGACTTAGTCTTGCCAATATTAGTTTGTATCATATCCTACAATACTTACATTTATTACTTGTCAGTATTGATTTTTATTCTTATCATCCACGTTATGTTAGCCCGGATTTCCATGTTTACTATTGCTATTATTAATATTTTCATTAACAGAGTAATAAAATTTTAATCTGCAGTTTTCGAGGAAACAGAAAAATATGCAAAAACTGTAGAACGTGTGTGTAAACCTACATCTGTGTGTAGACACCGTGCAAACTTACAACTTTTCCCCCCATGTCTGTACTTATATAATAATCCTTAATACCAACGGTTTGTACCAGTGGAGGTGATCGTACCAAATTATTTGCCGAAAGGAGAGGCGTACCGCTTATTGTGTGCTTTTTAATATAATGGTTTACAATATAGTGGTTATTAAATGCATTTAACAGCCTTTGTAACACTAAGGGCCAATGTTCTAGGGGAGTGTTTAGAATCGCTGGCGGAAATGATTACAAACTTACAACAATAATCTGCATGAAAATTGCAATTTAGGGAGGGTGGTTTGATGGACGGATGGTCGGACGGATGGATGAAGATACCGGGGTAGATAGACAGACAGGCATACAGAGAAAAACAAACAAACAGACGGACAGACGGACAGACAGACAGACAGACAGACAGACAGACAGACAGACAGACAGACAGACAGACAGACAGACAGACAGACAGACAGACATGCTTACTCCGAATCGGGGCTTGGAAGGGGGGGGTATGGAATTTTTTACTTTGACGCATTGTGATTTTGGCATCCCACCGCTGTCACCATTGCCGCCGTATTGTTTCAGAAAATACCAGTCAAATCGTTGCTGACAACCATGCAGTGAATCAATTTAAGTTGGTGTATGTAATGAAAGGAGATAGTGGGTCTCACAAGAATGGAGGGGAGGGGGACTTGCACTTGTGGTAAGATATATTGGGATCACATGGTGAAGTTGGGTTGTTGACCTTGGCGGTGCCCCGGCAATACCAATAGTGTGCTCAGCTAGTCTTTGGGAGTTCTTGCCTGATTCTGGGCAGAAATAGCCTCCTCCATGATAGCTAGTGGGGAGAGTGTAAGCACTTTTTAAAAAGTAAGGACACGAAGAAGGCCATTTAATGGCATAAAATTGCAAACCATACGCATTATCGAAAGCCATAGAGTACTTGAAAATTGTCTTCAATACCTCAATTTTACTCGAGTCAATACATTATTATACATCTGTATGGCTATATTATATATACTTTAACTTACCTATTCAGAGATATTTTGGCAGACACATACATTTGCATGGCTATTAACTGCCTCGTAATTAAATGTATGGTATAGGTAAATGAAGTGTACAATTTTGCAAAGTACAAGGTAAACCGACTGCTCATGAGGTTTGATTGTTCAGAAAAGTCTCCAGAGAGAGAGAGAGAGAGAGAGAGAGAGAGAGAGAGAGAGAGAGAGAGAGAGAGAGAGAGAGAGAGAGAGAGAGAGAGAGAGAGAGAGAGAGAGAGAGAGAGAGAGAGAGAGAGAGAGAGAGAGAGAGAGAGAGAGAGAGATAGACAGATACAGATACAGATACAGGCAGACAGACAGGCAGACAGACAGACAGGCAGACAGACAGACAGACAGACAGACAGACAGACAGACAGACAGACAGACAGAGGAAGGCATACAGAAATACATTCGCATGGCTATCACCCAACTCACCTTTAGAAGGTATTGCGACGAAGCCGCGAGAATTTTTTTTAATTTACTCGGTAAACGACCGCTCCGGGTTTAATTTGGTTAAAAGCATGAGCAAAATATTTCGTCCCCCCCCCCCTTTCAGACCATCAGAATTGTCATGGCCCCTCTTTGAACCCTCAATTTTTTCTATGCCCCCCCCCCCATTTCTCGCCAAATAACCATGGCCAACCTAAACTTCTATTCCTGTAATCATTTTCTGGCTATATATGTGTGGCACAAATGACATGTTTGGAAAGAAATACATGTACATAAAGGCAAAGGGGAAAATCTCCGACGCGCATGTTGTCAAGTGAAGCGAGCAGGGACAAGAAACAAAGCTCTTTTTTCTGGCCTTATTTTTATCACTACACTTTTTCCTTATATCATTATATAAGCCGCTATGCCAAGACTTACAAAGCTCTTTACACAGGTTGTCCTGTATTGTTTTTAGGTAGAGTTAAAATTGCAAATACAAGACCAAATGTTGCTCTCACTTAGTCACTATATCTATTAAGCATATCTGTTTATATGTAGTTTCCCCCAATATATGAATAAAACATGGGAGATAGATATGGTGACTTAAGAGTCGCACTCCCAGAACAACAAAATCGAAAGCAAACGACAATACACGGAAGAAACAGAGGTCAATAAAGCAATCGATCCGTATGCTAACAACAAATTGTAATCGGACACCTCAATATTTCGGATGTTTGCTTGAGGATGGTTGTGATCACTCATTGTAATAATTTTTATGAGGAGCGCCATCTACGACGATAAAGACGATACTAGCATTAACCTTTGACCTTATGCCCAAGATGTCGTCTGCGCGAAAGAAAGATAAGTACTCGGTGTTGCTTCCAACTTACAACGAAAGAGAAAACCTGCCGCTAATTGTTTGGTTGATAGTCAGGTCTTTTACACAAAGGTAGGTCTTTTAATTAACACCTTTGTACTCAACATAGTGATCGTTGTCCCTTAACCTGCCAAGACCTTGAATGGTTTGCCTTGCCACGCACTTCCGGTTTAAGTTTTTGACGATCAATCATTCGATTATTGACTGTTTAATAGTGGGTGTACCGTAGAATACACAAGCCAAATAGGCATCCAGAGGGGTTGCCTTTCAATAGTTTTTATGAATGCACAGTATTGATGTCCATCATTACAGATGAACAGTTATTTTTGGCTCTGTGAAAGTCGCACTTCTAAGTTCTAGATTTAGTCGCAGATCATAGTCTTTTGAGACGTAAAGTGACATGACACAAGTTGAGTTTATAAATCTTTTGTCATAAGTGAAAATACTTCACATAAAACTTTGACTAAACTATTCTAGTGTAATGATAATGTGAATGTATACCATCTATGACATTACAACTGTCTTTTGACAGTGTTACTGTTAGAATAGAACAGATAACTGCATAGTGATTTCCTCAATATTTGTCACATATACAACAGTGATATATATAATTCGCCATAATTCAATTACATCATTGGATCATTCACAAGTTATATCCTAATACCAGGTGTGAGTTCACTCAATTACAAGTGGTGGTTAAGTATGCTTCAGTAAGTACCTGTTAAACATATGTGCAAACAATATGCTCCAAATGTTTTTTTTTTAGCTTGTGCTCCTTTATATACTTCCTGGCCCCAATACCACCTAATTGTTACTGTCCTTCTGTTACCTGCTGACCTTTTCCTAAAATTCAATATTTTGATATTGCAGTGGTCATGATTATGAAATCATAGTCATTGACGATGGAAGTCCAGATGGGACCTTGGAAGTGGCCCAGGAATTGGAAAGGATCTATGGAAGCAACAGAATAGTGAGTATAAATTATGACATGAGGGGTCAAAGTGTCATGGCTACGTGGGTGATGAAACAATCACTGATGATAGAATGAGATTCTGGTTTAGCCAGTAACAGGCACTACTCAGAGGGGCTATTACTTAGATTGGGTACTGTTCATATGTCTGTCTGTGCATTCATGCATGTGTGTTCACCCTTTTATATCTGGCATGCACCAACTGATTTCAACCAAACCTGGCACAAAAGTAGCAATAACATAACATCGGAGACACATTTGCACACAACTTTGTTTTGTGACTGAATCATATATGCCCAAGTGGCAGTCATATTTGTGTAAAATTTCACAATTTACATCATAAGTTAGGAGGTGTAACACATAGAGACACCATCCAAGTACCTACAAGTGCATAATCTTGTTTTGTTCACCTTGTAGTTATTTATGTACAAACAAATACCCCTGTTAGATTGGAAATGGTAGCTGTTCAAAGTAGAATTTTCATAGTAGAATTTTACAAGTTGGAGCAGGAGAAAATAAAAGAACCCTGTAGGCAGCATTAGTTCTTAAGGAGTCACTGAGTCCCCCTTCCCACCCTCATTTGTTTTCTTTCTGATTTGTTTTGTCTTAGCACGATTCTTGAAAATAGCAAATAGTGCAAGTCAGTTTTCAAAAATATCTGAATTTCCCTGAATGCATTTACCAAGTTCTGAATTGCTAGGGTCTTTTGTAGCATTTCCATTTTAGCATGTAATGACATCACATGCTTGTGTTATGCATTGTTGTCTAGTAACTTTGTCAAAATGTCACATCAGTTAATGAATATCATGATTTTGTTATTTTTTATTTTTTAGGTACTTAGACCAAGACCAAGGAAACTTGGATTAGGTAAGGTATAAATCTCACTTCAGCATGGTTGGACCTTAATAGGTTTTCTGTTTTGATTTATATGTTCTGTGTGAACAGCTACAGAAATGATCATATTTACCAAAGGATATGTTATCATTATAAGTTAATGGCAGTCTTTAAATTGCTGTATTAAATATCTCTATAATTTGCTGTTGCTGGCAATGTACTTACATTGCAATAATGTAGTATAAACACTGTAAACAAAGGTAGATATATGTATGATTATTGAGGGCAGTCTTTACAATATCAGTATTATTGGTGCGATATTAAATTCTACATATTTTTATATTTATTGTGTACCATGCGTTACAGGTATACAATAGGTGTGTGTATGTAACAACTGAACTGTGCTATAGGCATGGGAAACGTCTGTCCATCTGTGTGTGTGTGTGTATGTGTGTGTGTGTGTGTGTGTGTGTGTGCGTGTGTGTATGTGTGTGTGTGTGTGTGTGTGTGTGTGTGTGTGTGTGTGTGTTTGTAAACAACTTAAAAGCTAAATGCCACTATATTTTGGAAAAATAACAACAAATGAATATTAAAAGTAAAAAAATATGTGTAACTATGCCTAGCTACAAGACCACACCCTTAGCATAAGTCAAATGATTGTGTATATTGCAAAGTTAACAGGAATGGGTAGGGCAATCAACGTTCAAAAACTGTATGCAAATATGTCTAGTAGCAAGACCACACCCATAGCGACAGTCAAATCGGGACATATATTGGCAACAGTAAACGACAATCAGTGGTCAAGTGCATAAACTTTAAGAAATGTTTGCAAATATGCCTAGCAGCAAGACAACACCCCTAGCGACAGTCAAATCAGGACACATATTGGTAACAGTAAACGACAATCAGTGGTCAAGTGCATAAACTTTAAGAAATGTTTGCAAATATGCCTAGCAGCAAGACCACACCCCTAGCGACAGTCAAATCAGGACATATATTGGCAACAGTAAACGGAAATCAGTGGGCAAGTGCATAAACTTTAAGAAATGTTTGCAAATATGCCTAGCAGCAAGACCACACCCCTAGCGACAGTCAAATCAGGACATATATTGGCAACAGTAAACGACAATCAGTGGTCAAGTGCATAAACTTTAAGAAATGTTTGCAAATATGCCTAGCAGCAAGACCACACCCCTAGCGACAGTCAAATCAGGACATATATTGGCAACAGTAAACGGAAATCAGTGGACAAGTGAATAAACTTTTTAAAATGTATGTAATTATATCTAGCAACAAGACTAAACCCAAAGCAAGAGTCAAATGATTGTTTGTATTGCAAATATAAAACCAGGATGGGTAGTCATGTGGATAGAGATTTAAGAAATGATTGCATGTTTGCCTATCAACAAGACTACACCCATATCAACAGCCAAATGATTGTGTATATTGCAGAGTTAGCAGCAGAGTTGGTTAGGCATGTGGATGAATGTCCGAAACATGAACATGTAATATTTGTATACATAGCAACAAGACTATGCCCATATTAAGAGCCAAATAATGGTGTATATGACAAAGATAACAACAGGGATGGATAGTCAAGAAAAAAGAGAGCATTGTAAATATGCATAACAACAAGACCATGGCCATAGGAACAGTGAAATGATGATGCATATTGCAAAGATAACAACAGAGATTATTAGGCAAGTGGATAAACATTGAAAAATTAACATATAGTCACCCAGTGTGTAAGATACCAACCATAGCAACTGTAAAGTGATGATAGGTACTGCATAGGTAACAACAAGGCTGGATCAGCATGTTGATAAATGTTTTAAAAAAAGTAACACACAAACCGAACAGTTGTGCTACAATGCCATTTGTACTATTTTCTTACTTAGGTACTGCCTATGTTCATGGTATAAAACATGCAACTGGTAACTTCGTTATTATTATGGATGCAGATCTTTCTCATCATGTAAGTTCTTTAAGCTACATCATTTTTTTATATGTGTGTAATCCCATAAGTTCATAGACCAACTCTTTATTAGCAGTAATCTATGGTTTTACATTTAGTGGAAAAAAAATATACAAAGCTGAACAGAAAAACATTTTAGTCATACAATAATTATATTGAAAGATTTAAAATATGGATGGAACTGTCACTAATATATATAAAAAGGATGATTTTAAACCCAGGAAATATTTAGTTTTTATTTTGTACAATTCACATCTTTCCTAAAACATCCAAGAGTACTTCTTTCTATTGTACATGAATCTAATGTTCATTGTTTAATTTGTTTGATGTAAACACTTTATTTTTTATACAGAACCATTTTATGTGTGCTTGGTCAGTGTAGGTGTATTTGCATGTGTATCTATGGTTGATTGTGTGTGTGTGTGTGTGTGTGTGTGTGTGTGTGTGTGTGTGTGTGTGTGTGTGTGTGTGTGTGTGTGTGTGTGTGTGTGCATGTTTGCATGTCACGTTTGTGTATGTATATTGTGTGTGTATGTGTATTTGCATTGATATGTATCTTTGGATGATTGTGTGTGTGTGTGTGTGTGTGTGTGTGTGTGTGTGTGTGTGTGTGTGTGTGTGTGTGTGTGTGTGTGTGTACATACATACATGTGTATGTACATATGTATGTAGTTCAATTAAGCCACAAATATGAAAGATTATCAAGTAACTAACTATCCAGTTGGTGATTAGACACTAGATTAATAAAGTACTCAATGAATACTGAAATAAATTATCTGGCAAATGAATTATTGGCTTGGTAGTTATTGAATGAATGAATGAATGAATGAATGAATGAATGAATGAATGAATGAATGAATCATGTAAATTAAATGAATTAACAATGAGTAAAATAATCACCTACATTGATGAAAGATAGTAGACCATAACTAAATGAAATATATAAAATTATATAAATGTGTTGCTTGATAATTGTCATCTTTTGAATTTTGAACAGCCCAAGTTTATACCACAGTTCATCAAGTAAGTATAACTAAAACACACTTGTTGTATCTTAATCTTGTATCCTTACTATTTACGTCAGTCAGAGTATGTGGTTCATATCATAGTATCAAAATTGAAAGTTCTGATTGATGCCAGTTCCATGATACTGATACACAATGAAACCAATGCATTTTATCATCTATAATATCCAAGTTTGTTGTTAACATTTGTGAATTCACTGGGTATCCTCTCCCTTTAACATTTCACAAAGTAGCAAAATTGCAGTCAGATATTTTTAGCTGAAACCTTGGAGTGTTGTAAACATGTTTTCCAAAGAAGTCATCAAATTTATAGTTCAAACTGTCCTGAGACTGTGTTAGCTGGATCGATGTAAAAAACCTAAATGGTTGAATTATGTCCATTAACAAGTCCCCTAGGGAGGAAATCATGATGAAAACAGAAGTATGGCTAATGAAGACTGACACTGTGGTAATTAGAACAAGTACAGTCAAATATTTAC
The DNA here is from genome assembly GCF_964340395.1 of Glandiceps talaboti. NCBI lineage: Eukaryota > Metazoa > Hemichordata > Enteropneusta > Spengelidae > Glandiceps > Glandiceps talaboti. The sequence goes on along the minus strand of NC_135555.1, from coordinate 23,745,567 downwards.
TACTAAAAATAATGATAACATGTTTACTAGGCACAGAAATCAAAGTCCAACTCCCCTGGGTACTGTGTTGGGTAGATGGCTTGAACTGATGAACTTAATGTTTTTCATCCAGGCTCTTTGTTTTTCAGAAAACATTATAAAAGAGTAGTTTTGATAAACATATCAATTCCAGACTTATAGCACTTGTTCTGAAGATATCAAAATGTAAAAATGGGCATATGTTGAATGAACAATTCTTACACATATATAGATTAAATTTAAATGGCGTATTATTTTAAATAACAATTCTTACACATAGATTAAATTTAAATGACATTTTTAATAACAATTCTTACACATATATAGATTAAATTTAAATCACAACCACTGTTTAGATTGCAACCACTGTTTAGATCACAACCGTTTAGATAGCAACCACTGTTTAGATTGCAACCACTGTTTAGATAGCAACCACCCACTGTTTAGATAGCAACCACTGTTTAGATAGCAACCACTGTTTAGATCGCAACCACTGTTTAGATTGCAACCACTGTTTAGATTGCAACCACTGTTTAGATAGCAACCACTGTTTAGATAGCAACCACTGTTTAGATAGCAACCACTGTGTAGATCGCAACCACTGTTTAGATAGCAACCACTTTTTAGATAGCAACCATCATTTAGATAGCAACCGCTGTTTAGATTGCAACCACCATTTAGATAGCAACCACCATTTAGATAGCAACCACTGTTTAGATCGCAACCACTGTTTAGATAGCAACCACTGTTTAGATAGCAGCCACCATTTAGATAGCAACCACTGTTTAGATAGCAACCACCATTTAGATAGCAACCACTGTTTAGATTGCAACCACTGTTTTGATAGCAACCACTGTTTAGATAGCAACCACTGTTTTGATATCAACCACTGTTTAGATTGCAACCACTGTTTAGATAGCAACCACTGTTTAGATAGCAGCCGCCATTTAGATCACAACCACTGTTTAGATTGCAACCACTGTTTAGATTGCAACCACTGTTTAGATTGCAACCACCATTTAGATCACAACCACTGTTTAGATCGCAACCACTGTTTAGATAGCAACCACTGTTTAGATAGCAACCACCATTTAGATAGCAACCACCATTTAGATAGCAACCACTGTTTAGATCGCAACCACCATTTAGATAGCAACCACTGTTTTGATATCAACCACTGTTTAGATTGCAACCACTGTTTAGATTGCAACCACTGTTTAGATAGCAACCACTGTTTAGATAGCAACCACTCTTTAGATAGCAACCACCATTTAGATAGCAACCACTGTTTAGATCGCAACCACTGTTTAGATTGCAACCACTGTTTAGATTGCAACCACTGTTTAGATAGCAACCACTGTTTAGATAGCAACCACTGTTTAGATAGCAACCACCATTTAGATAGCAACCACTGTTTAGATCGCAACCACTGTTTAGATTGCAACCACTGTTTAGATTGCAACCACTGTTTAGATAGCAACCACTGTTTAGATAGCAACCACTGTTTAGATAGCAACCACTGTTTAGATCGCAACCACTGTTCATCAATGTATTCTCATTATCTGAATTTACTTCCAGAAAACAGCAAGAAAACAACTTTGACGTTGTATCTGGAACACGATATATTGGTGATGGTGGCGTGTATGGATGGGATTTTAGAAGAAAGTTGATAAGGTATTCAAATATTAGTAATTCTGTCCAATGTTTTTAGCACAATTGATAAGGTTCAGTAGAGCTATAGGCATGGCAAAGTGTCTGTCTGTCTGTCTGTGTGGATGTGTGTGTGTGTAAACTACCTAGAGTCAAAAACCCCAGGACTGATTGCCATGATACTTGGTGGGTGTATTATGTTGGGTGTCTAGTTGGGAAATTGTTCAATCAAAATAATCTTACCACCAGTGTGTGATATGGGTAAAAATATGTGATTTTTGGTCAAAAAACTTAAACTCAAAACCACTAGGCAGATCGGTCTGAAATTTGGTGGGAACATATTTGGGGGTGTTTAGATTAAGTTGTTTAGATTAATTTGTTCACGACATAATGATTCCATCAGTGATATGCACATTAGGGCTAAAAATGTGTCTTTTTGGTCAAAAGTCTATAATTCCAAAACTACTCAGCAGATTAGGCTGAAATTTAATGAGGATGCATCTGTGGGTGTATAGATGAAGAAGTATTAAGCATGTAATGATCTCATCAGCGATATGCAAATTAGGTGTAAAAATGTGAATTTTGGTCAAAAACTTTTTTCTCAAAATGAACTTGGTAAATGAGACTGAAACTTGGTGAGATGTTTCTGGTGAAGTGTTGTTCTGCAGATTTTCTTCAAAACATTTTGACACAATTGGCCCTAGCAACCATGACCATGCCCTTAGCAACAACCAAATGGCAGTATACTTTGGTCAAATAACAACATCATCTGTAGGCAAGTGAGTAAACATTAAAAAAATGCATGCAAATACCCCTAGCAACCATGACAACGCCCATAGCAACATCCAAACAGTGGTGTATTTCAAAAAGATAACAACAGGGATTAATAGACAAATGAACAAACTTTCAAAAAATGTATGTAAGTGTGCATAGCAACAAGACCATGCCCATGGCAACAGCCAAATGATCACATATATTGCAAAGATAACAACAGGGATTAACAGACAAATGAATAAGCATTAAAAAATGTAAGCAAATGTACCTAGCAACAAAACCATGCCCATAGCAACAGCCATATGTATGATGAAACATAACAACAGGGTTGGATAGGCAACTGGATAGTCATTCAGCAAATGAATACCTATACCTAGCATGGATCAGCATGTGGGTAAACATTTTTAAAAACTGTACAGTTGTGCTACAATGCCATTGACGCTGTTTTTTTTATTATGTCATGTGTTTGAGATAATGATAATTTTGAAAGAGTGGACCTAAAATATGTAGGATATGAGAAATTGTACACATTTGATGATGTTTCATGAATGATCAAATATCAATTATGCAAATGTCTAAGAGAGTGGAAAACTTGGTGATAGTTAGAGAAATGTAGTAACAAAATAATCCCCTTTGATGTGCTGTATCATCAGTGATTGCTTTGTATGGATGTATTTGTGCTGGCAGGTATACTATATGATCAAATTGCATTATTTAGCATAATTACAAATTAGCTAATATATATTTACATACTTAATGATATGGGATGATAATAACAATAATAATGATATCCTTTATTGCCATCTGTGTTCCTGGAAGCCCATGAAGACACTATTCAATGTGAATGAGAATTTGAAATCTTTTCAATAGCTTCATTTTGGAAGCCAATATCTTTATCTTTGGAAGAGGTATTGTGGCAATGAGAAACACAGCAGTTGAATGACTGCTTATAGCTTAATGTAAATTTATTTTAAAATAACACCCGAGTGACATGTCATACTTATCCAGGGTGATAGAGAGGTCAGGAAAGTTGACTATTGTAATCAGTCTGTGTATACCATGTGACTTATCAAAAGAGAAGTTTTGACAATGCTACTTTCTGACTGAATGCAGGTGGTAGCATGATTTTGCAAGTAGTAGTATGACTATTTTTCAATCCATCCACAGCAGATATGTTTTTTTGTATAAGTCAGAGCTAAATGATGGGTTTGTTACATCATAAGTAATGGATTCTAAAAGTGGAGTAGTAGTGTTTGTTGCAACATTTGTGTCATTGTTACAAATTACTGCTAAATTGCATTATTAGTGTGGGTGTATGAACTGAAAAATAGATAACATTACTCCAGATTGTTGTAGTTATTTCATAAAAAAACATTAATCGCGTGAATTACTTTGTTTATTTCTACAGCCGTACTGCTAATTTTATCGCCCAGTTCTTACTTCAACCCGGTGCATCAGACCTCACTGGAAGTTTCAGGTATGTGGGTGGACTGTGTCATGTGTAGACTGGCCACCACTGTGCATAGTTGAACTATTTCTAGACATTGGTCATTAATACAACATTAGAAATTCACTATCTCCTGTACAATTTATGTAATAAGAATAAAACAGAAGTTGATTGGACGCTGCATAGCACCTTTTAGCTTTTGAGCCACTACATAATTTCTAAAGCCTTTTGGTTTTTAAGCCACTACATAATTTCTAATGCATACCACCAGAGGGTGTCCTTCATTAGACAGAGGTACTGCAGAAAAAATACTTTTCAAAATGATGTAAAAAATAATTTTGTCACCCTTTGTGTTAATTTTAGCGATGTGGTATAAAGAATGACAACATTCTCTGTAAAAATTATTTTTTTGTGAAGCAGTTAGAGACATGGGAAATAACAAGAATATTACATTCAGGTAGCAGGTATATCATTATCATACTTGTTGGTATTTCAGACTATATAAAAAAGAAGTCCTACAAAAATTGGTGGACTCCTGTGTTTCCAAGGGATATGTATTCCAAATGGAAATGTTAGTTAGAGCCAGACAACTTAACTACAGCGTTGGTGAGGTAAGGACATATGGTATTGACATATCTTCATCTGACTTTTCATGTATTGCATGTATGCACCTCAGTAGTGTTATTTTCCTACCTTGTCTTAAATACAGAGTCTGTGTGACCCCATGAACTGAATTCAACTTCAATGACACCTTCATCTTTTTAAAGGTATTAATTATACATTCAAAATGTCCTCTTTTGTCTTGTCATTGTAACTACAAATGCTTGCAAATTTTTTTGCTTAGTAACAGCAAAAGGCACTTACACTATCGGGCTGTTAATATTTTTATTTTGGACTCTACAGGTACCAATCACCTTTGTGGATCGAGTGTATGGAGAATCTAAGCTTGGAGGAAGTGAAATTGTACAATATGTCAAAGGTCTTTTGTATTTGTTTGCAACTACATGATAAACCATGTGAAATGGCTGACTGAAGTCTACCATCAAACTACTGTTTCAATGACTTCCTTTTATTAAGAAATTTAGTTTTAGGATTCAAAGTTTCACAGCTTTTTTGTTATCTGTATTTTTTGGTAAAAAAGTATGTGATAAAGCAAAGCTTTGACAATAATTTTGTAGATATCTTTGATAATTGTGATATTTTGTATCACCAGTAGGAATTCAAATAGAATGTTTTACTGTAGAACTAAACAGTAAATAAACCAGGATGTTTTACAGTAGAACCATTGAGGTATAAGGGCATAGTCTCTCCCTACACTTCTACTCTCCCCTTATACCTCCATGGTACAATTAAACAGCAAATGAAACTGGATGTTTAACTCATTTCTATGCATCCAGACTGTTAAAAGTACGATTATAAATTGAAAGTACATACACAAATATAACTTTTTTCCCAATTTTTTTTTAACCAACATATAATACCGAACCATCATTTATAATATGTGACAATGACAAAGAAAACATATAACAGGGTCACTCTCATCCTATGTCATGGACACACTAGTAAACTGAAATTATTTGTCACTATTTACACTATTTTGTTCTTGGTTTGTGTTGACTGATTAATACACAACAAAGCTTTCAATGTAGGAAGTACTCTGGAGAATGTTAGATCAATCTCTATATATCGTTATTCTGTAGTTCAACAATGTAAATGTATGTGTTTTTTTTCACTTTAATGTCTTTTTCTTCAATTAATTTAAATGAAAAGGTGAATAATGAATCTTGCTGTCTGTCAGCTGTTTCATTTCTAACATTGAAATAAACATGAAAGTGTTTCAAGAAATGGAAATTGTGTTCCGTTCTGACAGTGTTTCCCCTCACAAAACTAGATGTGGACAGCTCTCCCTATTCCTTTGGATAATGCATAGTATCCATGTCTATAAATATGGATGGGTTTCTTTTAAAGGCCCAGGCACAAGCTGAGTTTACATGTTTTTGAGATGTAATTTTATCTGCATATTAAGAGGTACTAGCAGTATTCTACTTGCTGATCATATACTTAACTATCCCTTGTAATTGACTGAACTCTTACCGGGTATACTAGGATATAACTTACAAATGATCCAATGATGTCATTTATTATACGTGTACATGTCAAAAAATGTACAGGAATGCCTGACTATGCAATCAACAGTTCTAACAATGTCAGAACATAAATTGTTATATCATAGGAGGCATACATAAATATCAACATTATACTAGAATAGTTTAATTGAAGTTTTTTCACTTGAGCCTGGAAGCTTATAAACCCAGTTTGTGTCACTTTAACACCTTTAAAACATGAAATAATCCCCAGGGATAGACCTTGTAACTGCTGGACAAATTTTCTCAGTAGTGTTCTTGGCTGTTTGGAGTCAAGTTAAAGTAGATTGGATCCAAACATCAGTATTACTACATACCGGTATATGTGTTGTATCACCTTGGTGTAGGGTATTAGGCCAAAAAACCCTAAAGAATTGTTTCTGGTGAGCGCAAGCATCACTTAATGCGTCAGTCTTTTTTTTTTTCGTGTTTGTCCAGCCCATGCTGTCTGTAGATCTGGGGATAACACAACAGTAACCCTGCCTACTTCAGTGAAGACAACTGCAGCGCCAATCATGAACAAGCAAATGACATCTGCCCCCATATACACACTTGCTCTTAAGTACTAAATAAAAAGAACAGTAACTGCCATAAATAGTAGATTGAGTGACATGTTTATTGAGTATAAAAAAAAATAAAATAATAAAAATTCGCATCATCACACCACCTTAGACAAAATGTTCTGACCACAAAGAATTCATTTTGTTTTTACCTTATGTACTGGTATATAATTATATTTTTGTGTTTCTTAGTATTACTAATATGTGGGGAATGCATGTACAGTAGTCAACATTACCGTACCAACATGTTTCCACACATTCAAAGCAATGTGTGGGTATGTAATGACAGTTGGAATATCCGCACCGCTGGTGTTTAAACATCCATTTCATCCATTAGCCACAGAAGTAAAGTATTAAAGACTGGTTATTCATCCACCATTCATTCATCATTTTATTAAGTATTTCATTGTGATTGACTGCTTTCTGTGTAAAAATTAATGAAAATTGCACAAATGGTGATGGAAATATTTTAAAAGATATATTAAATGTATGCAGAACAAGTTGTTTATAATTATCAGTCAGTATATGTTAAACAAACGTACTGAACAAAATTAAATCTCTTTCCAAATTCAAGCTTTCGAAAAAAAAGGTGATGAATTGAAAAAAGGTTTGCTTTTGCTGGGCAAATATTAGGGAATGTGTAGAATTTATGGTAGGGGCCCTAGGAGAAAATTTACCAGTTTTTTTCACAGCCTCATCCCCCAGTGCACTCAAACAATTTCACCCTTAACCCAGATATATATATTCATTGCCCAATGATAATTAAAGATTTTCATTGCTGAATAAGCTAGCCAATGCCTCAATTAAATAAATTTTACTCTCAGTATATAATATGGCTCTTGCTCTCATTTCAACCCATCCCGCACACACGTCACACAACTATGTTTGTGTCAGAACTTTTGGAAATTTGTTAATGTTGTCACTAATTATTTATGTTTGTAAACTATGTATGTATGTATGTATGTATGTAGTATGTATGTATGTATGTATGTAGGTAGGTATGTATGTATGTGTGTGTGTATGTATGTATGTATGTATGTATGTATGTATGTATGTATGTATGTATGTATGTCTGTCTGTCTGTATGTATGTATGTATGTATGTATGTATGTATGTATGTATGTATGTATGTATGTATGTATGTATGTATGTAATGACCAGTATTAAAAGTATTCTATCACTTACAACCAGTCATGTAACCAGAATGGTAATCTGAACGGGTGTACATGTATTGTTTGTGGCTGATTCCATTATTTTCATATGTTTAAATTTGTTTATTGAGTTTTTCCCCCAAAAAAATTTGCGTGCTAGTCTGAATGATTTATATTGATATATTTTTTTCAAGTTAAGACACAGGGATCAGCACATATGCAAATGATTGATTGATTGATTGATTGATTGATTGATTGATTGATTGATTGATTGATTGATTGATTGATTGATTGATTGATTGAATGATTAATTTTAAATAAAACTTAATTTTTTGTGTGATTTTGATTAATTGACTGGTTGGTTTTTGTATAAAACTTTTTTCCTTCTTACCCTTGCTAGTTTTCTCTTTCAACTGTATATAATTATCTCTTTATTGACTTGTAAAATAAAGATATCTTGTCAATTCTTCTCTTATCTAAATTAAAACACCCATAATCTTATAATTACCAAGCCATTGGTTACAGCAACAGTTTGCTTTATCTCTTATCTTCTGGGAGAGTCTCACACCAAGCACACGCATTAAGCTATATGCAAACACAGACAAGTACGTTTGTTACTTGTCTGTGGTGCAAACTATTGTATAAAAGAGGGCTTCTTTTTTACTAGTTTGTACATGGCTTGGTTCAGATTGCGTATCATGATGCTTTTTGCGTCATGGAGTGATCCCAGGGGTGTGATCCTGCCACTTGTTTGTAGAAAAGCCTGTTATTGTTTGTGAATGTGTATGGGGAGATAATACATCCATGGGTGAAAGATAGATTGTGCGATTTTTTCTCCATGCGCTGATGCGATAGCTAAAACATTTTATACACAAAAAAGAAAACTGGCAATCTCAACACAAAGGGTTCCAAAATAATCTAACATAAAGCCAAATGAAATCTTTCCATCAATTGAAAAACAACATTTCTTGGCATGTATCACTTTTCTGGAAAACGGCTTACAGTAATACTAAAAATCAAATTGGTGGCCGAATTGTGTCTTTTCGGTTGTTGTCGAGGAGATGCTTAGCATGTAGCTGCAATAATTGTAGCGTCTTGTTGCGGTTTTTCGTCTGTTTTGGTGACTTTTTAAGTTTTTGTGTTTAACCCGCACCTAGGTGCGGGTTAAACACAAAAACTTAAAAAGTCACCAAAACAGACGAAAAACCCCACAAAACCGCAACAAGACGCTACAATTATTGCAGCTACGAGATGCTCTGCTGAATGTCATCGCAGATCGGAACTCTTTTGATCGATCAGCTGATAAAGTGATACACACGAACAGCTCTGATTTGTTGTCCATTTGGATGAAACCATTAGATTTTGGGTAGTGACAGGGATTTTGAAAAGTGCCTTTCACGAACGTCGAAAGAATATTATGAATGATATTTGTGTAACCTGTAGCAAGTCGTTGAATAATCTTGTAACAGTTCTAATGAACTACAGCGTTAAGTCATGTAGAATTTAGGTCGTTCACATCACCACCCTCTACGTTTGGAAGGAACCATATAAGCCGGAATTTACTCGCAATTTCCTCATCTTCGCATTTCCATAGCGCATGAGGGAAAGGGGGTGTAGGACCCTTTGAGTGAGCCATCCCACATTATTACGGACACCTTAGTTGGATATACGACAACATCAACAGGACATAAGTGATAGTATATTCTCGTCAATCTTGGATAAACCACCTTCAAATATCAGTTCATGGTGTTCTGAACTTCACGTATATACGCGTATCTTGGAGTTTGACGAGCCGTGCGGAGCTCGAAGAAACATGGCCGCTGCAGGTCTTGCCAATGGTGACATAAGTTCACAGGAGTTAAACGAACTCCTCCGTAAGCTTGAATTGGGGACCGTACTTACGAAATTCTTCCCAAAGAAACGACCTGAGAAGAGGACTTTCCAGGTGAAGCTAGAAACTCGGCAAATAATCTGGAGCCGAGTTCTTGGGAGGCCCGAAGGAGCTGGTAAGTGTTGCTGAGTATGAGTCACACGCGATCACGCAGCAGACCTCTTTTTCTGGTCTGCTGACACTGGCCATGACAAGTCATATTCCATTCCACTGTCGTGCTCTAAAACAATCTTTCTACCATGTTAGTTACGGTAGACATACTGACCTGTGATCAAACACAGTATATATCCTTTATCCAAATTCAGGTGACAAGTGTATTTGTAGGTTGGGTTTGGAGTTATCAGGGTCAGCTTAACGTGTATCGGCAGAAAATAATACGCTGTTATACGAGCCGTTCCCTTCGTTTTAGTCACTTCCGTATACAGCCTTTTTCCGTGAGACGTCGTGAAATGTTTAGATATGAACAGACAGTTACTGTGATATGCCAACCATTTACATTCGGTTCGACAGTATAAACATTTAGTGTTCTGTATTGTGATGAAATCCGTAAGTTGTAAAACTGCATGTAACGTATGTACATATACATACACTTTGATGTGAGCACTTTACTAACTATTACCTGTAACTGTCTTACATTTTGAACTGTGTGTTAAGATCGAGTGACCGTCTGTTATTAACCTGACGATCAGTCATTACCACAGCTTAAAACCAAAAGTATTTGAAATATAAAAAAAAATACTCGTGTACAGTATTGTCATAGTCATCATATTGAGTATATTGTTAGGATATTTACACATGTACATTGTATTTGGGGCAATTTTAAAACACACCTCCTTGCAGAATGAACATGGAAAATAAAAGAATCAAAATACGTTTTTTGATATTTTCAATTTTTGGGGACATATTATAAGGTGAACTTGTCCAAAGGTGAAAGACAAAAACTTGATAGAAACATATGAATGTGCTGTGTATGTGGGTGACAAATCTCCACATGACAATGTTTACATTGTTGGAGTGTAATTATCACCATTCAGTAGCTGTCAAACCATAGACCCAACGTCTATGGTCAAACTTGAACTTTCAAATAATTGAAGTTTTTTTCAAAAAAGAGAAATTTTAGAGTAACTGGTGTTTGGTTGTTGTTATGTTTTCAAGACCTTGTAAAGCATAAAATAATTGTCTACACAGTCACAGGATACATATGTAATATTGTTATTTCACTTCCTATTTGTTTGTTTGTTTTGTTATATTTCAGAAGTGTTGATTTACCTTTACATTTCTACTACCTACCATTTTAAGTGTACCACAGTCACAACATTTGTGGTTAAAAAATTGACTCAGAAGAAACAGCAAATGTTTGAATTAATAGCATAAATCAATGAAAAAAAATTGAGTAAATATTTCCCCAAAATCTAAGCAACCACTGTTGCAGTCTTTTGCTCAGTGCTGGTTAATTATATTCCCTCACCCTAGAAAATTGCAGGAATCACATTTTCAGTTATTACTGTACTACTTTGCTCACATAATTTTATTTATAATGAGTTTTATATCGCCATTAAATCTGGCAGGCACTCTAATAAAGGGATAGAGAAAACACCTAATGAGAGCTATCATATATGTTTATTAGTCTTGAAGCTTGTTAGATCTATACATCTATCAAGTCACTTAAACTGGCACACATGTACATTATTAATAAGGTACTTGATAGGTATTGTAATGGTCAGATAACTTGACTCAAATTTGTCATGCATTATAATAAGTAGAAATAGGTAAGTTTGTAAAAAAAAGTTGAATTAACCAGTCAATTATAAAATTCACCCTCTTTGTTCCTGTTTTCGTGGTCCTTCACAATTGCATGCATCATACTAGTTTGTAAAGTGAACCCCCTCCCCTTCCACCTTCTCCTGTTCTAGCCAGGTATCCTCAATTTTAGCTCAGGAAATATGTGCTCTGAGAACTCTGCTATGGTTCCTCCCAGAAGTAAACCATGCATGAGACTGCCAATATTTCCTGCACACTGTTTTTGAGTAAAATAAATTATTAGACCCATTTTAACATCCATAAAAATTCAAGAAAATTGATTAATTTAAAATGGCTAAACTAAACTAATTTCTTGTCTATTCTGGTGTATCTTCTTGTTGTGTGGTAGATGAGACTGTGTATTTTATAAGTTTAAGTCTGAATAGATTATTCCTCCCATTGCTTTAAATAGACTGCCCAGACCCGTTTAATGTCCATAAAGTACCAGGAAACTGTTTTAAATGACTAAACAAAAAGCCTACTATTTGTCTATCCTGTTGTACCTTGTGCCAGTGTTTTGATGTTTACCTGAAAACCATGCACAAGCAATATCTACACAGAACCATAGCACAGTCTCCTTACAAGGGGAACCATAGCACAGTCTTCTTACCATAGTAGAGTGGGAAGGAGATGTGTTGAAGATCTTGGAGTGCATATTTCCAGAGCTACATGTACATGTATCTTAAGATCAGTCTGTATTTCCACATCTCTGTGTTTTTAAAAAATCATCTTCTGTTTTGGATATTTTTTTCATGAGTAAATAGTACTATAAGTCATGCAAAATATGTCATTGATACATGTATTTGATGATCATTGGCTTCCTTACAAGAAATGATGATTGTACTTATAACATTAAGTTACATGTACAAAAAAATATAGCTCATTTCTTTAAAAGAAATTCTTCCCAGTGATAGTGTTGAACAAGGAAACAGTTGTATGCACATACAAATTTCTATTTCTATTTATATGAAATTTCTATATGGGGAATAAGACAGTTGGCTTTGGTTGGACTTAAATGTGGAAAGTAAAAGTGATGGATATCAAACACCATGAACCTTGCATATATGTCCATTTGAAGTAAATTGCTAGTAAACAACAAAATTACCTTCCCTTGGTACTGCATAATACACATAAATTGCTGTAAGAATGTATCAACTAATATAATGCGTAGCCGTGAATCAATTCAAGTTCAAATGAAAGGGGAAAAATCATGAACAATTTAGCATTAGAAAATTGCTGTCAGTATGTGCATAGTGCATTTGTTTGTCACGTAATGTCAATTTGGATGGCTTCCTGGAAAATAATTGATTAATTAGTATGCTGACCCTTCATTCTAGACAATATCGTATAGCTTAGCAGTTAGTCCTAACTCAGACAAGTACACATGTAAGGTTGTCAAATTTCATATCCACTGCAGGAGATAAATTGTGTTGAATTTTATTGTCTACATATGACAACTACTTTGTGTATTTGCATATTTTGTCTATCGTTTGGACTTTTTTGTTTTGCTTCACAGTTTCATGTAGTAGATTGCTGTGGTGGTGTTTGTTGGAGTTAGAGATGGGAATGTGAAAGGATAAAACAGGAAAATGGACATACATGTATGAATGTGTGTGTGTGTGTGTGTGTGTGTGTGTGTGTGTGTGTGTGTGTGTGTGTGTGTGTGTGTGTGTATGTATCGGTATGTATGTATATATCATATGTATGTATGTAAATTGTATGTATTGTATATATGTATGTACTGATGGGCATGACATGCTGCACATACAATGTCCAAACAAGTACTTCACCCCAATAACTAGTCTTCTCCATATACCACAAGCCCTCCCCCTCCAGTAATCAGTATGACTAGGTTTGAGTGTGAATGCCATTGTATCTGTGAAAATAAGAGATGGAGATGCAATTGGTAATGAATATCATCAAGCCTTCACCAGAAAAGGAGCTGTGATACTAGTAGGACAACTTACATGTAGCTCTCACGTGCCTCATTGTATATTTACCAATATCCCCACCAAATATACCACCCCAATAATGCCCAATGTGGTGTTCCACAATGACATTCTTTTATCCTGAAAGTTAACCCCAAGGTCATGACCTTTGACATTGTTATTGTACCTGTAGGTTGTTCACTGATAAGTGTCATTATAAGGTAAAAACATATTAGATTCAAATTGAATCCACCACCCTGAAGAGGCTTTGATCAGGTTATTTGTATTGAATTCAAATTAACCACAAGTGGGGTTTACATGTAGGTGAATCAAATTCAACTCAAAGTAAATTTTGTTTAGTGAGGACAGGGCATCTACATGTAGTTATTGGAAATGAAATACCTAGAACTGATGAATCTTTGTACTTGTGTATAAAGGAGTTTGAACCTGTATGAACTTTTTCCCAGGATACCACATATTCAGACAATGTCACTAGAAATGCACACTGTGAGACTAACAATAGTGCATTATACATGTAGTTTATAACTCGTCCAATAAGTTTGAAGACATGTTTTTTTTTATGGCGTACATTGTACCAGTACAGATAGGAAGGCAGGGTGAGGATATAGTTCAGTTGATCCGTGTATACACATGTACATGTACCAGATAGAACTCGGGTAGAAAGGTAAGGATATAGATTAGTTGATCAGTGTTTAGTATTTTAGTCACATGCTTGATATAACAAATGCCAACTAGACCAGTTGCAATGAAATAGTGCTTTGTTCTTCTCCGAAAATAACAATAGAGTTTCAGACAATTTGCATGATAAAAGAATACATTATTATGTCAGTTAAATTATTTGCTACTTTTGCTAGGAGCCAAACACATACAGGGATTCTATGCAGGCTAGGAACCAAACACATACAGGTACTCTATGCAGGCTTGGAACCAAACACATACAGGTACTCTATGCAGGCTAGGAACCAAACACATACATGTATTCTATGCAGGCTAGGAACCAAACACATACAGGTATTCTATGCAGGCTAGGAACCAAACACATACAGGTACTCTATGCAGGCTAGGAACCAAACACATACAGGTACTCTATGCAGGCTAGGAACCAAACACATACAGGTACTCTATGCAGGCTAGGAACCAAACACATACAGGTATTCTATGCAAGCTAGGAACCAAACACATACATGTATTCTATGCAGGCTAGGAACCAAACACATACAGGTATTCTATGCAGGCTAGGAACCAAACACATACAGGTACTCTATGCAGGCTAGGAACCAAACACATACAGGTACTCTATGCAGGCTTGGAACCAAACACATACAGGTACTCTATGCAGGCTAGGAACCAAACACATACAGGTACTCTATGCAGGCTAGGAACCAAACACATACAGGTACTCTATGCAGGCTAGGAACCAAACACATACAGGTATTCTATGCAAGCTAGGAACCAAACACATACATGTATTCTATGCAGGCTAGGAACCAAACACATACAGGTATTCTATGCAGGCTAGGAACCAAACACATACAGGTACTCTATGCAGGCTAGGAACCAAACACATACAGGTACTCTATGCAGGCTTGGAACCAAACACATACAGGTACTCTATGCAGGCTAGGAACCAAACACATACAGGTATTCTATGCAGGCTAGGAACCAAACACATACAGGGATTCTATACAGGCTAGGAGCCAAACACATACAGGTACTCTATGCAGGCTAGGAACCAAACACATACAGGTACTCTATGCAGGCTAGGAACCAAACACATACATGTATTCTATGCAGGCTAGGAACAAACACATACAGGTATTCTATGCAGGCTAGGAACAAACACATACAGGTACTCTATGCAGGCTAGGAACCAAACACATACATGTATTCTATGCAGGCTAGGAACAAACACATACAGGTACTCTATGCAGGCTAGGAACCAAACACATACATGTATTCTATGCAGGCTAGGAACCAAACACATACAGGTACTCTATGCAGGCTAGGAACCAAACACATGCATGTATTCTATGCAGGCTAGGAACCAAACACATACAGGGATTCTATACAGGCTAGGAACCAAACACATACATGTATTCTATGCAGGCTAGGAACCAAACACATACAGGTACTCTATGCAGGCTAGGAACCAAACACATGCATGTATTCTATGCAGGCTAGGAACCAAACACATACAGGGATTCTATACAGGCTAGGAACCAAACACATACAGGGATTCTATACAGGCTAGGAGCCAAACACATACAGGTACTCTATGCAGGCTAGGAACCAAACACATACAGGTACTCTATGCAGGCTAGGAACCAAACACATACATGTATTCTATGCAGGCTAGGAACAAACACATACAGGTACTCTATGCAGGCTAGGAACCAAACACATACAGGTACTCTATGCAGGCTAGGAACCAAACACATACATGTATTCTATGCAGGCTAGGAACAAACACATACAGGTACTCTATGCAGGCTAGGAACCAAACACATGCATGTATTCTATGCAGGCTAGGAACCAAACACATACAGGGATTCTATACAGGCTAGGAACCAAACACATACATGTATTCTATGCAGGCTAGGAACCAAACACATACATGTATTCTATGCAGGCTAGGAACCAAACACATACATGTATTCTATGCAGGCTAGGAACCAGACACATACAGGTATTCTATGCAGGCTAGGAACCAAACACATACAGGTACTCTATGCAGGCTAGGAACTAAACACATACAGGTACTCTATGCAGGCTAGGAACCAAACACATACAGGTACTCTATGCAGGCTAGGAACCAAACACATACAGGTATTCTATGCAGGCTAGGAACCAAACACATACAGGTATTCTATGCAGGCTAGGAGCCAAACACATACATGTATTCTATGCAGGCTAGGAACCAAACACATACAGGTACTCTATGCAGGCTAGGAACCAAACACATACAGGTACTCTATGCAGGCTAGGAACCAAACACATACAGGTATTCTATGCAGGCTAGGAACCAAACACATACAGGTATTCTATGCAGGCTAGGAGCCAAACACATACAGGTACTCTATGCAGGCTAGGAACCAAACACATACAGGTACTCTATGCAGGCTAGGAACTAAACACATACAGGTACTCTATGCAGGCTAGGAACCAAACACATACAGGTACTCTATGCAGGCTAGGAACCAAACACATACAGGTATTCTATGCAGGCTAGGAACCAAACACATACAGGTATTCTATGCAGGCTAGGAGCCAAACACATACAGGTACTCTATGCAGGCTAGGAACCAAACACATACAGGTACTCTATGCAGGCTAGGAACCAAACACATACAGGTACTCTATGCAGGCTAGGAACCAAACACATACAGGTACTCTATGCAGGCTAGGAACCAAACACATACAGGTATTCTATGCAAGCTAGGAACCAAACACATACATGTATTCTATGCAGGCTAGGAACCAAACACATACAGGTATTCTATGCAGGCTAGGAACCAAACACATACAGGTACTCTATGCAGGCTAGGAACCAAACACATACAGGTACTCTATGCAGGCTTGGAACCAAACACATACAGGTACTCTATGCAGGCTAGGAACCAAACACATACAGGTACTCTATGCAGGCTAGGAACCAAACACATACAGGTACTCTATGCAGGCTAGGAACCAAACACATACAGGTATTCTATGCAAGCTAGGAACCAAACACATACATGTATTCTATGCAGGCTAGGAACCAAACACATACAGGTATTCTATGCAGGCTAGGAACCAAACACATACAGGTACTCTATGCAGGCTAGGAACCAAACACATACAGGTACTCTATGCAGGCTTGGAACCAAACACATACAGGTACTCTATGCAGGCTAGGAACCAAACACATACAGGTATTCTATGCAGGCTAGGAACCAAACACATACAGGTATTCTATGCAGGCTAGGAACCAAACACATACAGGGATTCTATACAGGCTAGGAGCCAAACACATACAGGTACTCTATGCAGGCTAGGAACCAAACACATACAGGTACTCTATGCAGGCTAGGAACCAAACACATACATGTATTCTATGCAGGCTAGGAACAAACACATACAGGTACTCTATGCAGGCTAGGAACCAAACACATACAGGTACTCTATGCAGGCTAGGAACCAAACACATACATGTATTCTATGCAGGCTAGGAACAAACACATACAGGTACTCTATGCAGGCTAGGAACCAAACACATGCATGTATTCTATGCAGGCTAGGAACCAAACACATACAGGGATTCTATACAGGCTAGGAACCAAACACATACATGTATTCTATGCAGGCTAGGAACCAAACACATACAGGTACTCTATGCAGGCTAGGAACCAAACACATGCATGTATTCTATGCAGGCTAGGAACCAAACACATACAGGGATTCTATACAGGCTAGGAACCAAACACATACAGGGATTCTATACAGGCTAGGAGCCAAACACATACAGGTACTCTATGCAGGCTAGGAACCAAACACATACAGGTACTCTATGCAGGCTAGGAACCAAACACATACATGTATTCTATGCAGGCTAGGAACAAACACATACAGGTACTCTATGCAGGCTAGGAACCAAACACATACAGGTACTCTATGCAGGCTAGGAACCAAACACATACATGTATTCTATGCAGGCTAGGAACAAACACATACAGGTACTCTATGCAGGCTAGGAACCAAACACATGCATGTATTCTATGCAGGCTAGGAACCAAACACATACAGGGATTCTATACAGGCTAGGAACCAAACACATACATGTATTCTATGCAGGCTAGGAACCAAACACATACATGTATTCTATGCAGGCTAGGAACCAAACACATACATGTATTCTATGCAGGCTAGGAACCAGACACATACAGGTATTCTATGCAGGCTAGGAACCAAACACATACAGGTACTCTATGCAGGCTAGGAACTAAACACATACAGGTACTCTATGCAGGCTAGGAACCAAACACATACAGGTACTCTATGCAGGCTAGGAACCAAACACATACAGGTATTCTATGCAGGCTAGGAACCAAACACATACAGGTATTCTATGCAGGCTAGGAGCCAAACACATACATGTATTCTATGCAGGCTAGGAACCAAACACATACAGGTACTCTATGCAGGCTAGGAACCAAACACATACAGGTACTCTATGCAGGCTAGGAACCAAACACATACAGGTATTCTATGCAGGCTAGGAACCAAACACATACAGGTATTCTATGCAGGCTAGGAGCCAAACACATACAGGTACTCTATGCAGGCTAGGAACCAAACACATACAGGTACTCTATGCAGGCTAGGAACTAAACACATACAGGTACTCTATGCAGGCTAGGAACCAAACACATACAGGTACTCTATGCAGGCTAGGAACCAAACACATACAGGTACATTTTGTATTCTATGCAGGCTAGGAACCAAACACATACAGGTATTCTATGCAGGCTAGGAGCCAAACACATACAGGTACTCTATGCAGGCTAGGAACCAAACACATACAGGTACTCTATGCAGGCTAGGAACCAAACACATACAGGTACTCTATGCAGGCTAGGAACCAAACACATACAGGTATTCTATGCAGGCTAGGAACCAAACACATACAGGTATAATCGTATTCTATGCAGGCTAGGAGCCAAACACATACAGGTACTCTATGCAGGCTAGGAACCAAACACATACAGGTACTCTATGCAGGCTAGGAGCCAAACACATACATGTATTCTATGCAGGCTAGGAACCAAACACATACAGGTACTCTATGCAGGCTAGGAACCAAACACATACAGGTACTCTATGCAGGCTAGGAACCAAACACATACATGTATTCTATGCAGGCTAGGAACCAGACACATACAGGTACTCTATGCAGGCTAGGAGCCAAACACATGTACACATACACATATATCTAGAGAGACTATGCAGGACTGTGATGAATCACTGCATTATTTGTTGAGAGTTTGCAAGTTCTTCTTTCATTCTCAAGCTCCCCAGTAGTACTACTAGTAAAAGTCAGACTTTCTCAGTATGATATAGTGAACAAACAACATGTTCAATAGTTAGGATGTAAAATAAAGTGTCTATATTCCAAGTGTGTCTATATTCCAAGACTGCTTAGGGTCCTTCCTTATATTCATAGGATGAAAGTGTCACTGTTTTTTCCATTTCCTTATTGTTTTCATCTCTATAGAGATAAGTCATAAAATGCAATAAGTATTTACACTGTGTACTTGACTGCACTTGTCATACTGTACATGTATAGCCATTGCAACAGGAAATACTGTGAAATGAATTTATCCAACTAATAAATCTCATGATTGGTGAAATTAACTAAAAATAATTTTGTAGTGAATCATTGTGTTTGAGGCGGTAGAAGTACATGTACATGTAGCTCCATTACACTCATCTGTAATTAACTTAGAAGAATAATTACAAATGTACCATCACCTTTGTATTCACCTCTCCAAGTAAGGACCATGTCATACTCATAATGACACAGATTGAAAGTTAGTATTTCCTTGATGGGCATTTTGAATTCTTCAGTGGTGTAGACAAGTCAGTAGCAAAGAAGTACACATAATACTTTGAAAGAATTGAACCTTAAACGATTGATTATATGTATCAGCTGCTCAAGTTACTTAAGGGGAATGCCACGCCAGGAAATTTTCCAGACATTTTCATAAAACATGGGTTCTGGAGTGATTTCGGGATTTTACATCACCTACAATTATTTGCGATTTCAGAGAAACGTCAAGTTGATCTTGTGCATGTAAATTATAGGATATCAATCAATCAATCAATCAATCTTTATTGCGTAACATCATGCTTTAGCGAGCATGGTAAAGCATACAAAAATAAGTAAATAAAATACAATCATTTATATCTTTGTATGGGCTATTGCATAATGGGATACATTATTCAATGGTTGAACACTGAATATTCATAAGTTCAAAATGCTATATACTTCAGTGTGAAACAGCTGTCATGAATATTCAGTGTTCAACCATTGAATAATTAATCAGGGTATTAATCAGAAATATCTGTCAAGATGCTCTGTTATGTCTGTTGTATTAAGAGTTCACTGTCACTTATTTGCGGCTGTTTAGAAGGAATTTTGCGTCGAGTGATCAAAATGTCTTTGTCATACATGTATTAGAGTCAAACTGTCGTAGTTTATACTGTAGATTGCATTTGACAAAGTTGCACATGATATGATTATGACTAATGAGTCCTGGTATATCAAGGGACTGTCCCTACTCAGAGACACCTTCCAAGAATTTTCGTTGAAATAAAGTTCCAGGTAATCACTTCCTTGTTTCATGTGTGAAGGTTCTTACTATGGGAGCACAAAGGGGGTAACTGTTCTGACTGTGGAGGCACATAAAAAACAGTAGTCATTTATTAAGGATGACATAAATGATCATTATAGTGAATCTTTTGCGTCAAGGCCCTTCCTGTATCAGGGTAGATATTGTAATTGTCTTGCTGTCTGAGCAAGTGTAAGACATTGGTCATCGTTATGTATGGTACAAATCAGCTCTTTGTTAGGGGTTCTTCATGTGTGAATGCTGTTTCTGTACCAGGACAGATTGATCAACTCTGGTGGCAATTGTCGTAGATGATACAAATCAGCTCTGTGCTAGGGAGTCCAACTTTATTCTTGTCCATAATCTAACCCTAATGCTTGTACATGTACACTCTGTACTCCCTTGCTTGACTACCAATGTTCATGTGTATGTCTACTTTCCAGTTTCATCTGGCACTGTTCTACAATGTTGCCTACTTCTACCTACATGTACTAAACACACTTTCATAATAATTTCATGATGTTTGAGTTTTAAGCATGAGTTGGTTTATGAGAATCATAATTGTGTTAAAAGCTGTGTCAACAGCAAGTCACGCAATTCAGTGTATAAAACAGATGTTACACAAAGGAATCAGATTTTTGTAAACTGTTCACAGAGTAGATCAGAACAGAGTACAGTATTTTGTCATGTATTCAGTATGTCACATTGTCAGTTATAACTACTACTACTGTATGCATGTACATGTAAAGCCTGGGAGTGGTACAATGTACATGTACTAGTGGTCAGCTCTGGTAGGGGTGTGTGGCCAATACTGCCAACCCCAGACCCCATTATTTTAGACCCATATTGACCAAAAACTAATACCCAATTTTAGACCATTACAGGTTTTTAGAAGATCAAATTTTAGATCAAAATACATTGTATGTGTACAGAAGTACAAGTTCCATATTATTAAGGAAATGGTGGATCACAAAATGTAGTTTTCAGTTTCAGTTTCACTCTTTACTTTTGCCCTCAAGAGGCATATTTATGATTTGTGAACCCCATGTTAAATTTTCAGCTCAAAATAAACAGACCCCATTTTAGGGCAAAGGGCTAGAAAATGCACTCCAAAGGGTGGCACATACACATGTACATTAGTACATGTATGTATAGTCAAATAGGGGGGAGTAGTGCCTCTGCCTCCTGGGATGTAAAGGTGCTAGGTGGGTAGGTGTCTGTCATTTAGGACGTCCCCCAGTTAGTATGAGTCATTGCTCTGTGTAGGCACAGGAAAGGTGAGAGTTGAGAGATACATGTAAAGCTAATGTCATACTCAAAAAGGAGAAGTCTCCAGTGATTATTATGTTTGTGTAATTAGAGAATTTATATTCAGTGTTTGGTTTCAAGAGTACAAATAAATATACAAATGTATGTGGCCAATGTAAACATGTTCTATATATACAATAGGTACCTGTATTCCTGCACTCGGCTACAAATCAAAATGTACAGGTACATACATTGTACATGTACATGTATAGTGATAAAGTAAGGAATTTGGTTGTCTGATTTCATCGATGAATTCATTCGTCATGGTCACTTTATAACAAATTCATATCAGTGACAGAAGCTGTTGTCAATGTGTAAGATTTCAGTTGTTGAGGATATCATACAGTAATTATACACATAATGATGAGGTTGTTTATGGCCCTGTCCAAATACATCATGGATATATCTTTAAGTTCATGAATTTAACTTTGTATTGCGCCAATATTTTCAAGTACATGTACATGTAGCTCACCAAAGCTTTTGCCAGGTACATGCATCCACCATGCCTTTGTCAGTGTTTTCTGAAGTCACGACGCATGCGTTAATTCAGACTATTGTCCTAAATTCTGGGAAGTTGGTAATGCCCCATCACTGATGAAGCCATGGTTGATACCTGGCAAAAACTTTGTTTTGAGCTACTTGAACATTTTTATTCAATACGAAGTTAAATTCATGAACTTAGACTAAATGTTTGCATAGATGAGCTTTCATCATACCGGTACTATGGATATCGTTGTGTATAAATATAGTAATTATACACGTATTGGTTAGCCTGTTTACTGCACTGTCAAGATACATCGTTAGCAGGTTGTACCTCCTAGACCTCCTAGCCTGTTTACTGCACTGTCGAGATACATCGTTAGCAGGTTGTACCTCCTAGCCCTATAGCCTGTTTACTGCACTGTCAAGATACATCGTTAGCAGGTTGTACCTCCTAGCCCTATAGCCTGTTTACTGCACTGTCAAGATACATCGTTAGCAGGTTGTACCTCCTAGCCCTATTGCCTGTTTACTGCACTGTCAAGATACATCGTTAGCAGGTTGTACCTCCTAGCCCTATAGCCTGTTTACTGCACTGTTGAGATATTGTACATCGTTAGCAGGTTGTACCTCCTAGCCCTCATAGCCTGTTTACTGCACTGTCGAGATGCATCATTAGCAGGTTGTACCTCCTAGACCTCCTAGCCTGTTTACTGCACTGTCGAGATACATTGTTAGCAGGTTGTACCTCCTAGCCCTCATAGCCTGTTTACTGCACTGTCGAGATACATCGTTAGCAGGTTGTACCTCCTAGCCCTCCTAGCCTGTTTACTGCACTGTCGAGATACATCGTTAGCAGGTTGTACCTCCTAGACCTCCTAGCCTGTTTACTGCACTGTCGAGATACATCGTTAGCAGGTTTTACCTCCTAGCCCTCCTAGCCTGTTTACTGCACTGTCGAGATACATCGTTAGCAGGTTGTATCTCCTAGCCCTCCTAGCCTGTTTACTGCACTGTTGAGATACATAGCCTGTTTACTGCACTGTCGAGATACATCATTAGCAGGTTGTACATTTGTACCTCTTAGCCCTATAGCCTGTTTACTGCACTGTCGAGATACATCGTTAGCAGGTTGTACCTCCTAGCCCTCATAGCCTGGTTATTGCACTGTCGAGATACATGTACATCGTTAGCAGGTTGTACCTCCTAGCCCTCATAGCCTGTTTACTGCACTGTCGAGATACATCATTAGCAGGTTGTACATTTGTACCTCCTCGCCCTCCTAGCCTGTTTACTGCACTGTTGAGATACATCGTTAGCAGGTTGTACCTCCTAGCCCTCATAGCCTGTTTACCGCACTGTCGAGATACATCATTAGCAGGTTGTACATTTGTACCTCCTAGCCCTCCTAGCCTGTTTACTGCACTGTCGAGATACATCATTAGCAGGTCGTACATTTGTACCTCCTAGCCCTCCTAGCCTGTTTACTGCACTGACGAGATACATTGTACATCATTAGCAGGTTGTACATTTGTACCTCCTAGCCCTCCAAGCCTGTTTACTGCACTGTTGAGATACATCGTTAGCAGGTTGTACGTGTCCCTTCTACATGTACCATGACAACTAGTCAGTCTGTCATTCAAATGAACAATACATATATGTAACTATACATGTGTTATGCTACTTGATTTGGTAATTTGTATGTTATTTACATATGTTTTATGTAAATTTAAAACCACAGATGCTGGATTATCATGATAACAACTGTTGGGGATGCCCCGGATGTGGCTACATATATGTGAATAATTTGAAATTTTTCTCAACACAAGCAGAAAATACGGGGGTTATGAGGTACATGTAAGACTAGCTAATGATGTATCTCAACAGCACAGGCTACATAATGGTGTACATGTACACGTACAAAAACATGTATGTGCATGTACATGTATGTTTGAAACAGAATTACACAGTTTGTTTCCTTAGGGTCCCTTCTGCCATTGTAAATTTACTCATCTACTCAATAACTTGTCAAAATCTTGGGTATATCATTCCAAGTATGGGTGGAAGGGATGGGTGTAGGGGTTGAATTGGGTGAATATAATCTGATTAAAATCTGATGTGTGAATATAACCCTGAACGAACAGCAAAGATCCTATTCACAAACTGGAAAAGCTGGTACTTTAGATGCCTTCAGTTATACGCAAGTACCGGTAATGCATACCCACAGTAAGCCATCTTGCTGATTGGTTGACTTTGGTGAGATTTGAGAATTTCTATTGTAAAGGATCAGATGTGGAAAGGCGGTGATCACTCCTAGAACAATTAAAATGAAAAACAAATCACAATCAATAAAGGAAATAGAGGTACATAATAAAGAAATTGAGCCATATTCACCACATCAGATTTGAAATCAGATTGTGGTGGATATAGCTTATTAAGTCTACAAAATGACAACCAAAGGGAACAGTACCATTACTGTCATACATGATGAAGCCCTTCATATCTCACTTTAACTATAATTATGATATGTTTCTCCATAAAATATAATCTTACGTTGACAAAAAATGTCAAATCGAAAACTTGTAATGCTTGATATTTGTCCATGTAAATTGTAATTTCCTAATTTAGGCAAACCAATCCATTATGACTTTTGAATGGGAATAGTAATTATATAGCAGACATACAAAGTTAGCACAACTGTAGATTTGCTAGATTGTCGACAGTCGTTTGCCTTTTTTGCTACATTTTATCGAAAACTAAAGTCGTCACCTTGCTCCGATCCAGAGCAATACTAGTATAACCGTGTACTGATGGAACAGCTAGTGCCGGTCCAGTCACAAGCAACTGTTCTTCCTTGCCGCACCCTCACACAATAACAGTAAGAAAATTTGTACTGTAGAATGTTTGACATTGGGGGCATAGTTCTCAAAGCTTGTCAATCAAAATCAACATGGCGTCACCAGAGTCACGAAGCGAGTAAACATATCAAGACGCATTGGAGAAACTTGGATATTCACACTTGAAAGACTTTCAGAGAAGAAAAATTATATGCATGATAACAGTCCATGAGTTGGAGCCATTTGAGCTCCTTCGACTTGCAGCTACATGTACATGTAGCTTTGTAGTTGACTGTACATGGCACTATAGACTAGTGAGCATATGATAAGGGCGGCCCTTTTTATTTTTCTGTTTCTCATCTCCCGACCGACCCTAATTTGCAGCTCCGACATCAGAAAAAAAAAAGTTTTTTTATTTCCGACCGACCCCTGAGCACAGCAAAATTGTAAGGTTCCTCATGGCATCTTAGACCAGTTCTGCCGAGGCCACGACCATGCGACATTGGCCCCCTAAAATTACAAATGACGCAATAATTTTCCCACCTTGCGTCATTTTACGGCAGACATCAAAATTATCTAAGTCCACGGCCGGACCAGGCCAGGCTCTGACTCGACGTCAATCCCACAAGAAGTATACTGACTGCATAAGGGAAAGTTTTGTTGACATCATATAAGATACAGTGACAACGCACAGTTCTATTGTTAACATAAAAAATGCCACAAAAAGATCAACTTTTATAAACTTAATCTACAAATTGAAACATTAGAGGGAGTAGATGAGACGTCGAAATGGACGTCTCTCCTCACATGTTTTGTCTATCGTCACTGTCGTGACCTCTGACCTACTCACTGACGTGTGCGAAACACTGAACTTGCTACCGCCGTACCGGAACGCGGAACATCTATCTGCCACAGCTCAGAAGCCTGAGTAAACCAAATTTATGGGACAGGTTGTGATTTCCATTTGTTGATGGGTTAAATTAAATGAGTACATGTGTATTTTGATTCCGAAAAAGTTGTGTTGGGGGATCTTGTTGCATGATGTTGACAGTGACATGTGAATGTTGGGCACTGAATCAATGCGTGATCACTGGCATGGCCACTATAGACGGCCGATGCATGTGCGCCCGGTCACACATGAAGAACGAACTTGTTGTGCAAATCAGAAAAAAAATAATGTGGTATTTACAGAGCATCCCAACTTTGACGTTGTTGATAGTTTTAGTTAAAGATTCAAGTTCTGAGTTTCAAGGACACCTAATGTCAGCTTTCCGTATCAAGTTTACGGTATGTAACTATGCTGTCATTTGATATAGCAGGACCAAATCATGATACACAGCCAGTAACGGTTAATTAATAAAAAATAAATTATTTTAAAGTTTGTTTGACTATTATTTGTAAGTTTTTCGTTCACATTTGGTACTTTTTAAAGTCAGGGATTTTTTTTCTTCAAAATGTCATGAATTTGAAGAGGGAATAATAAACACAGCAGTGTACTAACAATTTTAAAAATGAAACAAGTGGTTACAAGTTTAGGATTTCTCAAAGTTTTTATTCAATCGTATGTTCACTGTGACTTATTTTGAAGTTGTTCTTTGTCCTTGTCTGAAAAAAGGGAATTATAAATTTGAGCACAGCTATTCATTGATGTTCAGATTAAAAATTGTGACTAACTGGCTGTCCAATCTTTCTAAACAATATATAATATACTCTGTAGAAATGACTTAAAATTACATAATCTTAATTGCCTTCTTTTTCTAAGGTGTAATGTGTAGTACACAATTTTCAAAAAATAGCTTACTGGGAACTGTTATTATGAATGGAATTTTTTTATGTAGTTAGGTAATGGTCTATACGTAATGGAATATCTCAGACCACAGTATCTCTAGTGGTCTGGGATAATTTATATGAATATTTCATAGACAATAATAATTGACCCCACTCCCTGTCAAATGACACCACTTTTTGCAACAAGGGGCCTTTGTCCCCACTTGTTGGAAACCTTGGCAGAACACTGCCGTCTACCCTACCCCCCCCCCCCCACCCCCACCCCTTTGTTACATCAGAGCAGCATGTGTCTTTCATCATGGCTGAAGCCGTTGAGGTTTGATGAGGGACAGGGCTCGAAATTAATACAGTCGCGCAGTACATTTTGCTGCAATGTAATAATAGCTCAGAATATTTCCATCATTTTCAAAATTATGCTTAAAATTGATAAAAGTCATACTGCATTCCTAATTTCTTGACCAGTTTTTAGCTTTAAATCAGTTATACAATGTATCATCGGGGAAATGATCGACTTCATGACCCATGACATGCATGATTCCGATGTTTACATTATTACTTGTAATTACTTTTAAACAGTAAATCCCAAAGGAGTTCTGAGTTCTAGAAATGTTTACATGTTATCTGGTGGATTATTTTGACAAGTTCACACTGAAGAAAAATGTTTCATAGAAGTAATGATTTATATAAATAAAAAATCATCTCGCACACTGATGACAATCATGTAAGTGTTTCAAAAAGTTACACACTGAAGTTCAAATTGGAAAATCTGAAAATAACTTGAAAAAATTGTTAACGATGGCAATACCACTTTGATTAATAAGACGAATGTATTAGTACTCCTGATAATATCATACAATAGTTCATGGCTACAGATATACACCCATCAGGATGATAAGTATTCAATCATCTTCTTACAAAGTTGTTATACGGACTTGTCAACCTTGCTAAAATGAAGGAAAGAGACTTGTAACAAGGAATTCAATAAAGAGAGGAGAAAAGGAGTTGTAGAGAGCCTGACAGGACAGAAAGGAGAGAGAATAGAACTGAAAAAATACAGATTTTTTTTTCTTGCCCCCCTTTTTTTTTATTTCGCCCGCCCGCCCCGCCTGACTATTCCATTGGAGATGAGAAACAAAAAAAAAAAAAACCTCACCCTAATGAGCATGACAATGAAATTGCCATGTCGAGCTCGTCCAAAAAAGCGCACGGTTTCAAACTTTAACAAAGAAAGATAGGAAAGGTAAATTACTTGATTATGACCATCAAAATTTATTTACGAGGTCAAATTTGCGCTGCAGTGTACATATACATTGTATATGCATTGAATGTTGAGTGATCTTACACTGAAATGTATGCAAATCATACGATAGATTAAAGCCAATTCCATGATGTCACATCATGAATAAGTAATAGAAAGGGAGATACAGCGAGCTATGACAGTCATTCGTGCCTTTGGCACTCACAGTTCTTGCCTTCGACACTCGCAGTTCCTATTAGTATGCATTAGTACATGTATTCAGTGCTACAGTACAGAGCGAATCGACAACTTTGTTTTAGATGAAACGTAGCAAAAAAGGCACGAATGACAGTCAACAGTCTATAGATTTGCCTGTATATAGGGCAGACATACAAAGTTAGCACAACTGTAGATTTGCCTGTATATTGTAATTATTAATCTCAAATCTGTTTAGTAAACCTGGAAATTTTTGATAAAGATTTATTTTTGCTCATTTCACTGGAAAACTACAATGCAAAAAATAAATCCTAACTAAAATGCCTTCTTGTGAATAAACAATATGTACTAGTCTGGTAATTAGTGAAAGTTAGTCTTTGAGAACAAGCTGAAGATTGAAAAATTGTAAAATTTTCTAATAGCAAAAATATCTTGGTTTACAGTATATTAGTACTAAAGGTAAATATGGAATTTTTATATAAACAAATCTGATGTTTGGAAAGAGTATGGCTTCATTGAGGTCGAGTGAATCACCTCACGTTGGTCATATCCCTCTGAGCCGATAGATGAGGAGGGATATCATACCTTGGGGAATCACGAGTCTGAGATGTTATCGTATGAATTGGAAATTATATACTAATCATTGACATAGACCTACACATTTTAATATTTTTGCAAACTAAAATGTTTTTCCAATTCTGGATTTTATAAAGTGAAGGGTCTCCCTGCTACGTACAATGCTTAGATATTCATCCAGTCTTTAGGATGTACTCAGTGACTACATTGTACCACCACCACCACCACCACTACCACCACCACCACCACCACCACCACTACAACTAACTTGTGCCAAAAAAAATCACACCATAGACTTTCAGGTAAATGTACATGTAAGGAGCAATTTGTCAATGTGGAGACATTACATGTATGCAAAAGTAGTGACAATTTTTTGCACAAATACAAATGTAATAGTAAGACACTTTCATTGAAAAAACTTAGAATTACTGAGAGACTGACCAATGAATTGATGTACAGTTATGCAGCAAAAAGTTAGCATTATTGAGAGACTGAGAAAGGAATTGATGAACAGTTATGCATAGAATGACTGGGTTATACACCAAAACACTAACACTAGAAAAGTTAAAATGTTGAAAACATGGTCTTGACATGTTTAGTACATGTAGTGGCTGCTGGAAATGCCAAATGAGCTGTGGTTTGTTCGCTGCTTACATTTATGGTTGTGACCAATATTCAGCAGTGCATGAATTGAACAGGAAGCAATATTTCTACTTACATTACAATGTAGAATGTATATGTGGTAGCCCCAACAAGTCTATTTGATGCAGGTTATTGAAATGTGTGATGGTGTTTTCAAGTTTCAACATGATGTACAATGAATGGTACATGTACATTGTACATGTAATGCCAGACAGCATGCAAAATTAACGCCGGTCCGTCGGTCTGAGACCGACAGATTCCCGCTCGGACTGCCAGTTTTTCATTTTTCCATTATTTTGCCTAGTCTGTTATTGATCACGGGGCACACCTGTGGGGAACTCGGGTAAATTGATTGTGGAAACCGTGTAACATTTACCAGCTTACCAGCCTTGTCAAAAACACTGCTGATCACTGTCAAAGTGTTATTATACCAGCAGTGCATGATATTGCCAGCAAGTAGGAATGAAACCTGTAATGACTTGAAAGTACACATAAAAAATAATACTGTCATAAGAGCTTTCATGACAACCTTTGTGTATGTCCTTTACCCTTCAAGGCTATCCAGGGATCTGTAATTATAATGGCATAGTCCAGGGATCAGTAAATGTAATAAAAGAACAAAGGCCAAACAATGCTTTATGTCTAAATCAATATCTAGCTGTGTATGTGTAACTGTAAGTGATATGTTTTGAAAATGAGAAATCACAAAATGACGTATATTTCAAAGGAAATGTTTGTGAAATGATGTACATTAAATTTGTACAATGACTAACTACATCATGTATATACTAATGGATGATATTAAAACTTTATAAACTGTAACTCAAGTCCATGTACATGTAGTCTTGTGTTGCTACAAGTTTACATGTAGTAGCTCTACATATCAGTTTGTCCTTATAATGTGTCAATAGTGTATTTGTTGGTCATAATGATAAAAAGTCATGCCACATAATTACATGTACATGTACATTTGTACGTAGTAGCAGGATTAGTGATTTTGGTATGTCACTAGTTTGTGTAGTGAGATGTGTCAATTTAGCACTGTTACTGAACTCTAGAACCGAAACGTACCATTTGTTTAAGTTCTCTAAAGATGTGTAAGATATTTTGCTTTCCACCGTGTTTGTTGACAGTGTAAATGTCAAATTATCAATACATGTACATGTACATGTACAAATGTATGTGTACATGACACTACTGCAACGTTAGGTGTACTAGTCTATGGGTGTACCATAACTGGTGACGAAAAATGCTTCCACATACACGTAACTATTATTACACCATGTAATCATTATAAACTACCTGATTTTGCTTGTCATTAATTATCGTTGCCCATGTTATAGCATAGAGATTTCTACCTGCATGGTAGCCATCATGAGTGTGCTGTCGATAAGTTTGTATACTGAGGAGACACTGTTAATGTATTCTGGGAAATCCTGAAGTCGATTTGGAAATTAAGGTGCAATACTTCTCTTTTTGTGATTGTAGTGAAGTCATGTTTACCAACCTGTAGTCGGTCCTGACATGACATGACACAGGACTGTTTTCTAGACTACATGTACATGTAAGTAGAATACTTTCTAAAATGGTTTATGACTGGACAATAATCCTCATTTTAGGCACACAATAAAGGTACCACTTAGTGATATTTTCTCAAGAATTTAATGATATGGGAGATTAGTCATAACAAACTGCACTATATTTCACATCAAATTATTTCAGATGAAAAATAAACCCTACATGTACATGTATGTACATATAAGCCCATACCTACGGCATGACTGATGTGATGTGTAATTAATGTTGTATGTTACGTCATTACATGTACATGTACATGCATAATGCTGCTAATGAACGTCAAAGAATCATATGGAATGAACAGTGGCATGCAATGAAATTGTTGATTTCCAAGTACAATTAATCCCAGAATGAACTTCAATTAATCGGTATGAGAGATACATTTGGATTTAGTGCCTGTCGTAAATTTGCTGTATGTTGGTGATATCCCCTAAAATGCAAAATAAAAGTGATAATCTGACAGTGACAAACTACACAATTTATTATTACACAGTTCTTTTAGTACTTGTGTCACAGCCTGTGAGAAAGTTTAACATGATAACAACATTGATATGAGTCGATGTAGCCAAAGAAATCTTTTGTTCCATATTGACAAAAAAATGTTCCATATTTTCTGGAACTAATGGGACAAAATGTCTTACTGTGGCAACTTGTGGCAAGAACCCTGTAATTCTGTGAAGTGTAAATGATTACATTTTGTACAGACTCTCTACATGTATATCAAAGTATTGCAGTGTAGACTAAACCATGGCATGGTGTATGTATGTACCATGAAATATTCTTAACCAGTGATTATCTATATCAGTAGCCAATAAGGAACTGGCCATATTTTTCGCCAATGAAAGATACATGTATGCCATTGAAGTTGCAATGTTTGACCAACAGATAAGATTACAGTACTCTAAAAGTTTGGCAGTGATATGATGACAACTTGGAAAAGTATGATAATGGGATTAGCTATTGATATTCTTAACTTTTACACAATACAAAATGTGATGATTTACATTAACAAGCTTAGTTAGGTGTCTGACATTTAGACACAGTGGAAGAGACCACATTGTAGAAGTGAGGGAACTACAGGTCACAGGAAGTGAAATGGAGATCCCTTCCATCCATACTGAAAACTAAGACACAAGAGGTTGATATATAGTAGACCACTAAAAATACAGACTAGAAACACATCTTTTCCCTTGATGTGATACTGTTACTTATTTGCTGTAGCGATAATCTTTTAATCCTTAGGGGCTGTTGTTTATGTATGAAGTTGCAATGACTATGTTTTATCACGTAAAGTAACACAATATTTGGGCATAAGTACATGTAACTGCAATAATTGTAGCGTTTGATGTGATTTTGAAGACTTTTTCTTCTGTGTTTGTACTTTTTTTCCGTTCCGATGTTGAACCGGAAGTAGAGCTACAATTCCTGCATTAAACGTAAACGTAAATAGACGGAAGCCATTCAGATCTGAATCGCAAAGTTGGGTGATATAGGGACTGTGGTTGGGTGGATTATTCTGCTAAATTACGCCTTGCCTGCCAAAAATCCAGACATTTCCTAACGCCAACATTAATTACAGAGCCTTCAAGACCCAAGAAGTGTTCAGAGGTACATCAATTTCCGTCAAAATCGACAAATGTAGCACCTCAATTTCCGTCCGGCAAATGTAGCAATGCATGGTATGCAATGGGCAGTACACTGACATATCGCTCATGTTTTCAATGTGATCTCGTCTATTTGGGTTAACGTTACAGGAATTTGTAGCGTTTGCTTCCCTTTAAACATCAGAACAAAAAATGTGCATGAAAACAAGAAAAAAGATCTCAAAATCACAACAAACCCTACACTCAGCTAGGGCCAGATATATACGTCCCAACTGGATGTTGACAGTCTGTCAGACGGAAAACTTCATCCCGTGTAACTATGATATACATGCATAATGCGTACTTGTAGTTGTATCAGGTTGTTACCAAACACGTTTGTTGACGTGGATTTCGACAGTGAAGTGTTAGAGTTTAATGACTGTGAATGAAATGAAATTTTTTTTTGTAACTTACTGTTATGACTCTGAGAACAAGGACGACCATATCGACATATGATCAAAGATGCATGACCGATCAAGCAACGAAGTAAAAAAGCTAATGGGCGACAAGCAAGGGTAGTAGAATCGAAGTGTAGTATATTTTAATCCCTGGCATACAGTAGTAGTATCCATTTTTCAAATAAACTTTCAGCAAAATGTAGTATATGTACAACGGTGTATCAATGGACGGTTCGATAATTCACGTTCTGATTTACCGGAGGGAAAAGACCTATAACATCATGATATTTGAATTCCGGTGTCAAAATCCTTGTAAAAGTCACTCACAATTGTATTATATATTCATAAATAAAGGTTGCTAGGAACAAGCAACTTCAACAGAGTATAACTCATCTGAAACTGCAGTGATTTCGATTCTGACTGTGTGACAGTCTTTGTTTCTGGTCATAGACTAAACTTACTAACCTTTGACCTTTTCTGATAGAAACTATTTGATTCATTTGCAAAAAACAGTAAAGACCCGAAGTATCGTTTTGCGTTCAACAGTTTTCGGAGAGAGAGTTTAAAACAATAGGCATGCTTGAAGCGTGAACGTGACAGTATGGAAAACTAAAACGAAGAAATTATATTTCTTGTGTGTCAGTTTTAAAATGACACAGCCCCTAACCAAGATCAATAGGTTTTGACTGAAAGAACAATACTGTGAGCCATTCGTTTTTATGTCCCTAAAGAGTTGGTCAACGTAATGCACTTGTATGATATACCATGCACCATTGGCTGCAACAGACTACCTCCATGATAGCATGGTGTTAGAGCCTGAGATAAAACTAGCAGAGGCAATATACATTAGTCTAGAGGCTAGTCGTCTTCTGAAGTTGTCTTCCAACTTCCAAATTCTTTTTTAATATTTCCAACGGGTATCCTCTAGAGTAGAGTTACATGTGAGACCTATATTTGAGAACAAAGCATTGTCATAGTCTACTTTCCTATACCATCACTACAAATTCATACAATCATCTCTGAGTGTTACGATCATAGATGCATTAGGTTATCATTATTTGGATCCAGACTTATTTTTTGGCAGGCCAATTTAGTTTTGTAAGAAATATAGAAAGTTCATTTCTCCATGTCTTCCCCTGTTGATGGAATTTTAGGTTATTGTTTGCCAGTGTGATGCCAGACAAAAGGTGTTACTTATCATTATGTTATGTACTTTTGGATTAGTGTAATTAGTGTCTAGAGGTAACTGTTTCTGCATAGACCCTCCACCAGAGGGTCTATGGTTTATGCGAACCCCTTAATGCGTTATAAGCCTTCTTAAATGGGACAAACACCTTACAGCTCTCTTCAGAGTGACAAATAAGGTGTAGCTTTTTCAATGTATTGAGTTACATGTATGAACACAGACTTGGTGAATGTTGTTTGACAGTGACCTTTCAAGTAGGAAGTCGTGATATACATGTAATTGTTACTGGTATAAATTAGAAAGTCCAAAATAAATACTCAATCCTGGTTCATAATGGCCACTATACAATACATGTATACGTAAGGCCAATGTCAGGTATTAGGATAAACTGGTTATTAAGCTATATCAAATTATGTTGATGCTTAGCAATAGAATGATCCTATGGAATCCTTTTGGTTCCACTGATACAGGTCTACATATATACATGTACATGTACATATATACATATTATATGTAGTATTAATCCAAGACTGCTGGATTCAAAAGTTGTGTTTTAAGATACTGCATCGGATGAAGGGAGAAACTGCTTGTATGTTCAGTATTTGGAAGGATTATTGTTTTTTGGGAATAATAGGAATTATATAAATGTATGGAAAAGTAATAATCAATTGTCACATATGGAACGTGTCACACATTTTGCATAATGTCTGTTCAGTCTGAATATTGTATGCTAATGTATTGGATATTAACCGCAGTGTCCAAATTTCATCCATATTTGACAAAACTATTATCAGGGGTTGACAATTAAGGACATGAATTAGTGGGCATTGTTTACATGTATAGCATGGTTGTTGCATATGTCACATAGTGATTGTATTGTGTATCATGTACTTACATGATCTTGAGTGAACTCTGCCAAATATTTGACATACCATATACAATGTATACATCATGATTTAAGAGAGACAGTCTAGTTAAGAAGATTAATGGTATGAATTTAATAAATTGTTTGATAGAGATGTGTGATATATGTGTCAGATAGTATTACTAGTATGTGATTATAACCTTGAAAAGTGATATTTGGTTTTATTGAATGAGTCACCCTCCTATCTTTTACCCTACATATACATGTACATTGTGTATGTAGACGTTGCCACTAGATTTATTAAATTTGGAGATAATGTCATGATTTATAATTGGTTATAATCCTATACATGTACGTAAGTTTCGTAGTAAATCAAGTTTATGTGTTAGTAACCAAATAAAAAGAGCACATGCCTGTCCATCCATCCATCCATGTACATGTACACACACACACACACACACACACACACACACATGCTGCATATAACTTTCTACCCACATCAACATACACATATACATGTATGTACAAGTATTTCAATAGTTTATTTCAAATATTTGCAATCACTTGCAATATTTTTTCAGTGCAATAGCCACAATGTTTGATTTTAATATTCTATTAATTTCTTAATATTTCTAATATTTTGCCAGTCTTTATTGTACACTTGAATGACATCATTTATATTATAATACGGTGTACACACATTTTTATGTACTGTCAAACATGATCAAGTATGCAAATCCATTTGAAATATAAAAAAAAATATGTATGGTGAATGTCTCTACAAACATGCATATCCTCACTTCAGTCCTTTGGGCTTAGCCTGTAAGATATGACATTGGTGCATGCTAGGTACACACATGTACCACTCACTTAGAAGCCTGATAGGGCTGAACAACATGACATATCCTACAGTCTCCCCAGAGTCCAGTTAGAAGAGTAGGTATTAGAAAAAAGTAATTATGATGAGTAGATTTTCAATGCCAACTTGTGGATGAGCTAATGACAAACAATAGTATAATTTAATCATGTAAAAACTTTGAGAATAAACTTGAAATCACCACAGACATGACAGCATCTTTTTAAGTTTGTCTGAGTTTGGTTGATAACAATGTAGAGATGACCTCTGGAAATACAATGTACATGTACATGTGTATGCACTCCATGGTGTTGGGAAGGCTACACTGCATCATGTTGGAGTCCACGGTGTTGGGAATGCTAAACTGCATCATGTTGGAGTCCATGGTGTTGGGAACGCTAAACTGCATCATGTTGGAGTCCACAGTGTTGGGAACGCTAAACTGCATCATGTTGGAGTCCATGGTGTTGGGAACTCTAAACTGCATCATGTTGGAGTCCAGTGTTAGGAACGCTAAACTGCATCATGTTGGAGTCCATGGTGTTGGGAACGCTAAACTGCATCATGTTGGAGTCCACGGTGTTGGGAACACTAAACTGCATCATGTTGGAGTCCACGGTGTTGGGAACACTAAACTGCATCATGTTGGAGTCCACGGTGTTGGGAACGCTAAACTGCATCATGTTGGAGTCCATGGTGTTGGGAACGCTAAACTGCATCATGTTGGAGTCCACGGTGTTGGGAACGCTAAACTGCATCATGTTGGAGTCCACGGTGTTGGGAACGCTAAACTGCATCATGTTGGAGTCCACGGTGTTGGGAACGCTAAACTGCATCATGTTGGAGTCCATGGTGTTGGGAACGCTAAACTGCATCATGTTGGAGTCCACAGTGTTAGGAACGCTAAACTGCATCATGTTGGAGTCCATGGTGTTGGGACTGCTAAACTGCATCATGATGGAGTCCATGGTGTTGGGAACGCTAAACTGCATCATGTTGGAGTCCATGGTGTTGGGAACGCTAAACTGCATCATGTTGGAGTCTCAAATTTACACATTTCTGTAGCTAATTAAAGGTGTACATTACCTTGGAAATGTTAATTTGTTAAAACAGTCCCCAAAGGTAATAATTAAAACTGATGTTTGAAGCAATAGACTCTTATAGCAGCATTTGAAATGTAGAGATGGATGTTTGCCCAGGTTAAAATGATTTGACATACAAATGACATACATGGCTGCATCATGTCAGTTACAGCAGAAATATCGAAGGGTCACTGAAAGACTGGGTATCATACAAATTTTATGTTCCCCAAGAACAACTTAGATAAGAACAGGCTTCCTACAGACCACTCATTACAAATACTTATGTACAGTATAAACAACACCACACTCCTGCTGACAAGCAGGCACTAAGTGACTGTACATGTATGTGTGTACATGTGTATAGTCATGCACCATCATTCTCGCAAACCAGAGCATTTTTTCCCAGCTGACGCAACGAAAAGTACCCTTTCGGTGTTGGCTGATAAGACTCGCTGTAGAAGGTGCACATGCAAGCAGACTCAAATGCTTGCTATCATCAATTTGTATGTGACAAAATCTGAGCCTGTAATGTGATGACATGAAATACAGTGTAGCTTGTTTGTTCCAAGGACATTGTGATTTGTATCTGTCTTTGTACAAAATGTATATTAGTTGGGGTCAGATGGCATTGTTTATATTTGTAATGAGTGGTCTGTGGGAAGCCTGTTTCTTATCCATCTAAATTGTTCTTGGGGAACATAAAATGCGTACATGTATGCGTACATGTCTTTCGGCAACCCTTCAATATTTTTGCTGTAGTCTTGGTGGTTATCCAGACTCTCGACCCTCCTTGTTTCATGTACAATCTCAAAGGTGTTCTACAAAAAATGTACTTACTGAGGCTATATACTTAACCCACTTTACAATTGTAAATAATCAATGAAGTAATTTGTTATATTATATGTATGAGAAATTTTGAGAAAATCCATACTATGCAACTACTTTTCTGACAATGTCAAAACTGAAACTATTGTAATGACCCTTAGAAGGCATGCATTGACATTAACATTATAAGAAATCGCGAAGTGTACAATATATCAAATTTTAATCAGATTGGGTCAAGTCCATCATTGTCTGTCAACCTGCACACCCCCTGTCATGTGATAAATGTCTGCTATTCAGCTCATCAATTGATATTATGTAATAGATTTGTATTTCAGTACATTACTTCTCCTTTGAAACTGAATTGTGAAAATTGACCTGTCGATGACCTTAGAAATAATACTAGCATCAAGTGATCATAGTTACATTGTAGGTCAGATCAGGTCAATCTTTTTGTTGTTTGTTTCCACCATCCAGTGACTCTTCTACAAAAACTTTTAACCAGTGACTGTTCTACAAAAATTACTAACTAGTAACTGTTCTACAAAAACTACTAACCAGTGACTGTTCTACAAAAATTACTAACTAGTAACTGTTCTACAAAAACTACTAACCAGTGACTGTTCTACAAAAATTACTAACTAGTAACTGTTCTACAAAAACTACTAACCAGTGACTGTTCTAGATAAAAAAAAAACTAACAACCAGTGACTGTTCTACAAAACTACTAACCAGTGACTGTTCTACAAAAATTACTAACTAGTAACTGTTCTACAAAAACTACTAACCAGTGACTGTTCTACAAAAATTACTAACTAGTAACTGTTCTACAAAAACTACTAACCAGTGACTGTTCTACAAAAATTACTAACTAGTAACTGTTCTACAAAAACTACTAACCAGTGACTGTTCTACAAAAATTACTAACTAGTAACTGTTCTACAAAAACTACTAACCAGTGACTGTTCTACAAAAATTACTAACTAGTAACTGTTCTACAAAAACTACTAACCAGTGACTGTTCTACAAAAATTACTAACTAGTAACTGTTCTACAAAAACTACTAACCAGTGACTGTTCTACAAAAATTACTAACTAGTAACTGTTCTACAAAAACTACTAACCAGTGACTGTTCTAGATAAAAAAAAAACTAACAACCAGTGACTGTTCTACAAAACTACTAACCAGTGACTGTTCTACAAAAATTACCAACCAGTGACTGTTCTACAAAAACTACCAACCAGTGACTGTTCTAGATAAAAAAAAAAAACTACCAACCAGTGACTGTTCTACAAAACTACTAACCAGTGACTGTTCTAGATAAAAAAAAAAACTACCAACCAGTGACTGTTCTACAAAACTACTAACCAGTGACTGTTCTAGATAAAAAAAAAAAACTACCAACCAGTGACTGTTCTACAAAACTACTAACCAGTGACTGTTCTAGATAAAAAAAAAAACTACCAACCAGTGACTGTTCTACAAAACTACTAACCAGTGACTGTTCTAGATAAAAAAAAAAAACTACCAACCAGTGACTGTTCTACAAAAATTACTAACCAGTGACTGTTCTAGATAAAAAAAAAAAACTACCAACCAGTGACTGTTCTACAAAACTACTAACCAGTGACTGTTCTAGATAAAAAAAAAAAACTACCAACCAGTGACTGTTCTACAAAACTACTAACCAGTGACTGTTCTAGATAAAAAAAAACAACTACCAACCACTGACTGTTCTACAAAAACTACTAACAAGTGACTGTTC
Organism: Glandiceps talaboti; assembly: GCF_964340395.1. Taxonomy (NCBI): domain Eukaryota; kingdom Metazoa; phylum Hemichordata; class Enteropneusta; family Spengelidae; genus Glandiceps; species Glandiceps talaboti. The sequence continues at coordinate 23,705,536 of NC_135555.1, read as the reverse complement.
TAGATATAAAAAAAAAACTACTAACCACTGACTGTTCTACAAAACTACTAACCAGTGACTGTTCTACAAAACTACCAACCAGTGACTCTTCTACAAAAACTACCAACCAGTGACTGTTCTACAAAAACTACCAACCACTGACTGTTCTACAAAAACTACTAACCAGTGACTCTTCTACAAAAACTACTAACCAGTGACTGTTCTACAAAAACTACTAACCAGTGACTGTTCTACAAAAACTACTAACTAGTAACTGTTCTACAAAAACTACCAACCACTGACTGTTCTACAAAAACTACTAACTAGTAACTGTTCTACAAAAACTACCAACCACTGACTGTTCTACAAAAATTACTAACCAGTGACTGTTCTACAAAAACTACTAACCACTGACTGTTCTACAAAAACTACCAACCAGTGACTCTTCTACAAAACTACCAACCAGTGACTGTTCTACAAAAACTACCAACCAGTGACTCTTCTACAAAACTACTAACCAGTGACTGTTCTACAAAACTACCAACCAGTGACTCTTCTACAAAAACTACCAACCAGTGACTGTTCTACAAAAACTACCAACCACTGACTGTTCTACAAAAACTACTAACCAGTGACTCTTCTACAAAAACTACTAACCAGTGACTGTTCTACAAAAACTACTAACCAGTGACTGTTCTACAAAAACTACTAACTAGTAACTGTTCTACAAAAACTACCAACCACTGACTGTTCTACAAAAACTACTAACTAGTAACTGTTCTACAAAAACTACCAACCACTGACTGTTCTACAAAAACTACCAACCAGTGACTGTTCTACAAAAACTACCAACCAGTGACTGTTCTACAAAAACTACTAACCAGTGACTGTTCTACAAAAACTACTAACCAGTGACTGTTCTACAAAAACTAACAACCAGTGACTCTTCTACAAAAACTACTAACCAGTGACTCTTCTACAAAAACTACCAACCACTGACTGTTCTACAAAAACTACTAACCAGTGACTGTTCTACAAAAACTAACAACCAGTGACTCTTCTACAAAAACTACCAACCAGTGACTGTTCTACAAAAACTACTAACCACTGACTGTTCTACAAAACTTACCAACCAGTGACTGTTCTACAAAAACTTACCAACCACTGACTGTTCTACAAAAACTACTAACAAGTGACTGTTCTACAAAAACTACTAACCAGTGACTGTTCTACAAAAACTACCAACCAGTGACTCTTCTACAAAAACTACTAACCAGTGACTGTTCTACAAAAACTACTAACCAGTGACTGTTCTACAAAAACTACTAACTAGTAACTGTTCTACAAAAACTACCAACCACTGACTGTTCTACAAAAACTACTAACTAGTAACTGTTCTACAAAAACTACCAACCACTGACTGTTCTACAAAAACTACCAACCAGTGACTGTTCTACAAAAACTACCAACCAGTGACTGTTCTACAAAAACTACTAACCAGTGACTGTTCTACAAAAACTACTAACCAGTGACTGTTCTACAAAAACTACCAACCAGTGACTGTTCTACAAAAACTACCAACCACTGACTGTTCTACAAAAACTACCAACCAGTGACTGTTCTACAAAAACTACCAACAAGTGACTGTTCTACAAAAACTACTAACCAGTGACTGTTCTACAAAAACTACTAACCAGTGACTCTTCTACAAAAACTACCAACCAGTGACTGTTCTACAAAAACTACCAACCAGTGACTGTTCTACAAAAACTACCAACCAGTGACTGTTCTACAAAAACTACTAACCAGTGACTGTTCTACAAAAACTACTAACCACTGACTGTTCTACAAAAACTACCAACCAGTGACTGTTCTACAAAAACTACCAACCAGTGACTCTTCTACAAAACTACCAACCAGTGACTGTTCTACAAAAACTACCAACCAGTGACTCTTCTACAAAACTACCAACCAGTGACTCTTCTACAAAACTACCAACCAGTGACTGTTCTACAAAAACTACTAACCAGTGACTGTTCTACAAAAACTACCAACCACTGACTGTTCTACAAAAACTACCAACCAGTGACTGTTCTACAAAAACTACTAACCACTGACTGTTCTACAAAAACTACCAACCACTGACTGTTCTACAAAAACTACCAACCAGTGACTGTTCTACAAAAACTACCAACCAGTGACTGTTCTACAAAAACTACCAACCACTGACTGTTCTACAAAACTACCAACCAGTGACTGTTCTACAAAAACTACCAACCACTGACTGTTCTACAAAAACTACCAACCACTGACTGTTCTACAAAAACTACTAACAAGTGACTGTTCTACAAAAACTACTAACAAGTGACTGTTCTACAAAAACTACTAACAAGTGACTGTTCTACAAAAACTACCAACCAGTGACTGTTCTACAAAAACTACCAACCAGTGACTGTTCTACAAAAACTACTAACCAGTGACTGTTCTACAAAACTACCAACCAGTGACTGTTCTACAAAAACTACCAACCAGTGACTGTTCTACAAAAACTACTAACAAGTGACTGTTCTACAAAAACTACTAACAAGTGACTGTTCTACAAAAACTACTAACAAGTGACTGTTCTACAAAAACTACCAACCACTGACTGTTCTACAAAACTACCAACCACTGACTGTTCTACAAAAACTACCAACCAGTGACTGTTCTACAAAAACTACCAACCAGTGACTGTTCTACAAAAACTACCAACCACTGACTGTTCTACAAAACTACCAACCACTGACTGTTCTACAAAAACTACCAACCACTGACTGTTCTACAAAAACTACCAACCACTGACTGTTCTACAAAAACTACCAACCACTGACTGTTCTACAAAAACTACCAACCAGTGACTGTTCTACAAAAACTACCAACCAGTGACTGTTCTACAAAACTACCAACCACTGACTGTTCTACAAAAACTACCAACCAGTGACTGTTCTACAAAAACTACCAACCACTGACTGTTCTACAAAACTTACCAACCAGTGACTGTTCTACAAAAACTACCAACCAGTGACTGTTCTACAAAAACTACCAACCAGTGACTGTTCTACAAAAACTACTAACAAGTGACTGTTCTACAAAAACTACCAACAAGTGACTGTTCTACAAAAACTACTAACAAGTGACTGTTCTACAAAAACTACTAACAAGTGACTGTTCTACAAAAACTACCAACCACTGACTGTTCTACAAAACTTACCAACCAGTGACTGTTCTACAAAAACTACCAACCAGTGACTGTTCTACAAAAACTACCAACCAGTGACTGTTCTACAAAAACTACTAACAAGTGACTGTTCTACAAAAACTACCAACCAGTGACTGTTCTACAAAAACTACTAACAAGTGACTGTTCTACAAAAACTACCAACAAGTGACTGTTCTACAAAAACTACTAACAAGTGACTGTTCTACAAAAACTACTAACAAGTGACTGTTCTACAAAAACTACCAACCACTGACTGTTCTACAAAACTTACCAACCAGTGACTGTTCTACAAAAACTACCAACCAGTGACTGTTCTACAAAAACTACCAACCAGTGACTGTTCTACAAAAACTACTAACAAGTGACTGTTCTACAAAAACTACCAACCACTGACTGTTCTACAAAAACTACTAACAAGTGACTGTTCTACAAAAACTACCAACCACTGACTGTTCTACAAAAACTACTAACCAGTGACTGTTGTACAAAAACTACCAACAAGTAACTGTTCTACAAAAACTACTAACAAGTGACTGTTCTACAAAAATTACTAACTAGTAACTGTTCTACAAAAACTACCAACCAGTGACTGTTCTACAAAACTACCAACCACTGACTGTTCTACAAAAACTACCAACCAGTGACTGTTCTACAAAAACTACTAACAAGTGACTGTTCTACAAAAACTTACCAACCACTGACTGTTCTACAAAAACTACTAACAAGTGACTGTTCTACAAAAACTACCAACCAGTGACTGTTCTACAAAAACTACCAACCAGTGACTGTTCTACAAAAACTACTAACAAGTGACTGTTCTACAAAAACTACCAACCACTGACTGTTCTACAAAAACTACCAACCAGTGACTGTTCTACAAAAACTACCAACCAGTGACTGTTCTACAAAAACTACTAACAAGTGACTGTTCTACAAAAACTACCAACCAGTGACTGTTCTACAAAAACTACCAACCAGTGACTGTTCTACAAAAACTACTAACCACTGACTGTTCTACAAAAACTACCAACCAGTGACTGTTCTACAAAAACTACTAACAAGTGACTCTTCTACAAAACTACCAACCAGTGACTGTTCTACAAAAACTACCAACCAGTGACTGTTCTACAAAAACTACTAACCAGTGACTGTTCTACAAAAACTACTAACCAGTGACTGTTCTACAAAACTAACAACCAGTGACTCTTCTACAAAACTACCAACCAGTGACTCTTCTACAAAACTACCAACCAGTGACTGTTCTACAAAAACTACTAACCAGTGACTGTTCTACAAAACTAACAACCAGTGACTCTTCTACAAAACTACCAACCAGTGACTCTTCTACAAAACTACCAACCAGTGACTGTTCTACAAAAACTACTAACAAGTGACTGTTCTACAAAAACTACTAACCAGTGACTGTTGTACAAAAACTACTAACCAGTGACTGTTCTACAAAAACTACCAACCAGTGACTGTTCTACAAAAACTACTAACCAGTGACTGTTCTACAAAAACTACTAACCAGTGACTGTTCTACAAAAACTAACAACCAGTGACTGTTCTACAAAAACTACCAACCAGTGACTGTTCTACAAAAACTACTAACCAGTGACTGTTCTACAAAAACTACCAACCAGTGACTGTTCTACAAAACTACCAACCAGTGACTGTTCTACAAAACTACCAACCAGTGACTGTTCTACAAAACTACCAACCAGTGACTGTTCTACAAAAACTACTAACCACTGACTGTTCTACAAAAACTACCAACCACTGACTGTTCTACAAAAACTACCAACCACTGACTGTTCTACAAAACTACCAACCACTGACTGTTCTACAAAAACTACCAACCAGTGACTGTTCTACAAAAACTACCAACCACTGACTGTTCTACAAAACTACCAACCACTGACTGTTCTACAAAAACTACCAACCAGTGACTGTTCTACAAAACTACTAACCAGTGACTGTTCTACAAAACTTACCAACCAGTGACTGTTCTACAAAACTACTAACCAGTGACTGTTCTACAAAAACTACCAACCAGTGACTGTTCTACAAAACTACTAACCAGTGACTGTTCTACAAAACTACTAACCAGTGACTGTTCTACAAAAACTACCAACCAGTGACTGTTCTACAAAACTACTAACCAGTGACTGTTCTACAAAAACTACCAACCAGTGACTGTTCTACAAAAACTACTAACCAGTGACTGTTCTACAAAAACTACCAACCAGTGACTGTTCTACAAAAACTACTAACCAGTGACTGTTCTACAAAAACTACCAACCACTGACTGTTCTACAAAAACTACCAACCAGTGACTGTCCTAGAAACATGTATGTATACAAAAATTACCATTAGTTGCAAAAAAAAAAGTGTGTAAGTTGCCCAACTGAAGTGTTAACTACAATATTTGGCTACTACATGTACATGTATATTAAAACAACATTTGCCTCACATTACAAGGTACAATGTAGGATGGATGTGGAGCGTAGACATAGCCAATTGGTTCATGCTAGAGTAACATAAGCCAAGTTTATGAAGCTTTTTACGTGGGTTGAATACTTACATAACAATGACTATGTGTTTTGTGATGACATACACATGTACAATGTATGGTGAATGACCAGGAGGATATCAGTGCATGTACATGTACATCCCACAGCAAGTAAAATGTCTGTACCTGTACATGTATGTAGGGCAATCAGTGACATTGAAGATGTCATGCCAACTTAATACATGGACATAATGCAAAAGGATGATGCAATATTCAAAATCAATCGTCAAACAGAAAAATGTGATGAAAAAGGATTAAATTTTACAGACATAATGAAATGTGTTTTTACTTGAACATATTTTACATTGAAATAAGTTATTCTACAATGGCACATTTCATAGCTTCTGCCTGTGAATTAATTTCTAGAAAAAAGTAAGAAGGGTACTTAGCCCATCTCTTGTAACTCCTCAATGAAAGCATAATGTTACATGTATTAGCCCCCAATGGAGGACGCCCGGAGGGGGCTACATTTGTACATTGTATGTACAACATTGGGTTCCATCCGTCCATGGGTCTATATGTGCATACATGTGTCTTACTGTCCATCCAAGCACTCTCATTTCTCTGACATTTATCAGCCTATTTCAACCAGGCTTGGCACAAAGTTACATACTCTCTGGGACATACACATGTCCATGTATGCATGTCACTTCATTTCTTAACCAATTTCTTGACCACTTTCATGATTTCGTGACAAGAAGTTGAGTACACAGAAACGCAATTCAAGTGTCTACACCCATATTATCAGAGGCAAGTGTTCTTTTTGTACTTAAAAAGAAACATACTTTGACCTTGACTATGTCTGCAAGATCAAAGAGCAAATTGCTTAATAACTTTTTAAATCTTTATCTAGAGATACCCTTCAAGTGTCTGAACCTACAGACTTACAGAGTTAAGCTTTCAGCTGGTCACTAAAGCTTTGACCTTGACCTTCATCTTCAATGTCAAATTGTTAATTGTTCAATAACTAGAAGTTTCATACCAAGAAACTACATTTTTGTACGTTTAAGTGTGCACACCCACATTATTAGAAGTACACTTACTACATGTATTTATACTTTGACCTTGACCTTTATCTTCAAGGTCAAATTTAAATTTGCAGAATATCTTTGCCATACAACAAACCAGTTGCAGAATATGTCTTCTATGGTTTGAAGTTTGTACATTTACATCAGAATCTTTTAGGAAGGAGGTGATCATGTGACCTGCATGTTTTAGTGCATAGTTGAGCTAGTTTGCTACTTGTTTGTTTGCACTTCTTGCAATCTGATTAAAATCTGATGTGGTGAAACCGACTAGATGCCTTCAATTACATCTATTTCTATCATTTTATGTCGTTTGTTTTGTTCTGGGTGATTGCTGCCTTCCTACATCTGATCCTGTGTAATAGAAAATCTTGTTTGAATCTCGCACTTTTGAGTAGCCAATTAGGATGAGTATTACATTGGCAGCTGTGCACACTGAAGAAACTGAAGAAACTAACAAACACACAGAGGATTGCGCTGACGACATGACCTGTCAGTGATGACACCGTCTCTCTCAACGATTTTGAAAGAAGTGTGCTGATTGGTTGAAGAAACCTTTCAAGATCCTTGAGATTCAAATGAGATTTTCTATTACACATGGTCAGATGTGGGAAGGTGGTGATCACCCGGAACAAAACAAATAACACAAAATGATGGAAATAGTGGTAAATAAAGACATCCAGCCACCTTCACCACATCAGATTTTAATCAGATTGCACTTCTTGTTGTGATGTCAAGTTCTCAGCTTGAATTCTCAGCTTCATTGAAGTCAGACTGCTTGATTCAGAATGTAATAACTTAGAGTTATTATTGCTTGATGTGGATGAGGTCAATTCATGTACCACAGCATGTACGTACAATATACATGTAGTGCATGCGAGTATTGAACCTATTTGCATAAATCTCAAGAACATCACATGTAAACATCATGTTTACTGGAAATAGCTTTACATGTAGAAACAAAACATGTAGCTTGTCTATAAATGGAGTGAAATGTAATGACCCTAAATGATACATTTCAAAAATGAATTCTCTGTCAATGAAGCACAATGGTTGTCACTTACATGTATTGTGGAAATTAGAAGGATCATAGATGTTATTCTCCAATATTTGTCTTCGTTCAGCCAAGGAAAATAGGAGTTACAGGGGCCTTTGTCCTAGTCGCTAGACATGTAGCATCAACTCTTAATCATGAGTATTTTCCGGTGGAATTAAGAAATATATTGGAGAATAATATACATTGTAATTATACCAGTGCCAGTAATATCAAAGAAATATTCAAGAAAGTAATGGCAATTTTGAACATTTTGACTTGTATTTCGAACACAGCAGAACCAGTGATGTAGACATGTGTTGTCATGACATAGATGAGTGTTGTCATGATGTACAGAACAACCAGATTGAAAGTATACATGTATATTCCATATTTTGTTGTTCAACTTGGTTCATGCATGATATACCATGTGTTATATTTGGTGTGAAGGTTAATGTACAGGACTTAGTCATTACTGTGTACAGACTGATATTCATGTACATGACTATTTTATATATATGGTCAGATTAGTAATGTGATTAATCACTGACTCCCACACCCTTCAATGAACTCCAAATGTCAAAGTGTTAATGACTATAGAGTGAAACTGAAAGTTTAACATGTACAGGTATTGTGAATTATACCTTCATCCTGAACCCATCACCTTGGAGAAAGAGTACATGTACATGTATAGTCCATCAGGGTATCTGCAATCAAGGAGGACAAAAACTGTGTAATTTTCAACTATGTAGTTTAGCACATGGGTGGATGTTTTCAAGAATACACTTTTACCATATACATTTGTATCACCTTTAATAGAGTATTAAAGTCACTAACACTGCATCATGTATAGTGATACTTACATGTACATACATGTATACTGCTATCAACCATGGATTCTGTTATGGTTATTCATGTGAAACTCAACTAGCCATCACCAGATGCACAACATTATCAAATTCTATGATCAAGGACATAGACATATACATTTGTATTTACATGTACATGTACAGTAGCTATCCTGGACTTCTCAAACCATTTGACAGACATGCATGTATACATGTACATGTAGTTCCACACAAGAAGCTGTTGCCACAAGTTGGAAAACTCATCATGGCATTCAAGGCCCTCTACATAAATCGTTAATATCCTCTGGCTTGTCTGACGGAGTTGCCACTGAAGGAGAGTATTCACACAGTGTTTCTGTTGACTCTGGAATCCCCCAGGGTACAACAGTACTTGATCCACTTCTTTTCCTACTTGATATCAACAAGCTTCCAGACAATGTGAAGTCCCAAGTTTGTCTTTTTGATGACAACTTAACCATTAAATCACAAAAGACTATCCTACCTGTACATGTATTTCACAAGATGACCTGAGTGAGCTCGAAGTGGGTGGGCATCAACATGAGGTATCTGCTTCAATGGGAAGAAATCTTATATACTGTACTAGTTTGCAAAGTAAGAGCTCATACTTCTATAGTCTCAATGGTCACACACTCAAGCAAGTTCCAAACAATCCAATACTTCAGTCAACATGAAATGGAACACGCATAACTATTTATCAATAAAGCATCATACTAGGTTTCCTGAGGAGAAATTGCAAACACTCTCACACAACCTGCAAGAAAATGGCACACATATTACTTATAAATTTATATGTTCAATCAACCATGGAATACATGTTTGGTGCAGCTATATGGAATGTCTGTAACCAGTGTACCCTCTAATGATAGCCAAATTTTGTTGTTGTGAATCAAAATTTTTTGTGAGTTACCACATAATAACTAAGAGACAGGGGAACACCAAATGTTGGTGTGTCACTAGAAATTGTGTGCATCAGTAGCATCAAATTGGCTTAGAGCCTAGAGGGTCGAGTGCATACAACCTAGATCACATCCAACATCAAGTGGCAAGATTGGTATCCAACAATCACAAAACCAGAGAATCGGGCTGTACCAACAAAATGCTCCAACTTCACAACATCAGACCTCTAGATGACTGCAGAAGGAAACTCTGTCTTCTACTACTATACAAGATTGCGGAGGACCTGTTACTGGGTATTCACGTATGCAGACATCTATAGTTGTACCTCATACCACAGAGACCAAAGAGATCAGTAAGACCAAGGAGATTTGAGGGATTTGCCAGTGCAAACACTATGGAAAAATTCTGCTGCAGTGTTCAGACAATTGTCATTGCTACCAGATACCAAATTGTGATACCATGGATCTAGAAGTGAGTAATAGATCCATGGTATTACATGTACAGACATTTTTCCCACAAACTATAATATGATAAGACTGGAAAAAGCGTTAGTAAAAACTGGAGCTGTTGATGTTTTCAAAGCAACTATCCAACTCAACTAAGTGCCTTCCTTCTCCATCAATCATACATGTACATGTATATCGGCTATCTGGTCATTCAACATATTTGTGCAGACAGATATAGATACACACTCTGCTCAATGATACAATAATATTTATTGCGTAGAACCACTGGTACCCATGCATGAACTTGAAACATCATACTGACTTTTAACATTTTATTGTATCAAAATAAAAACATAATTTAGTATCCATGTCGATTCAGTTAGTATCCATGACACTAAAAATGTACAAACAGAGTTAAAATCTATAATGAAACATTTGAAATCAAAATGAACTACATGGAAAATGGAAATTGATAATGAAAAGTTATACATGTATTCTAAAAAGGTGAGTTTGAAGTTGAAATTAAAAAATTGCTAGGCTTTGCGAAAGACCAATTTTTAGATGGAGGTTATTCAGCAGATGCCGCCACACTAAAAAAAATGATTGCCATGCTTTAGTGAGAGTAATTTAATTGCACATAGTTTTAAATGAGCAGCAAACCTCAAATTACATGTAGTACTTATTGTAAGCAAATGATATCAGATAAATACATGTAGCTTGGAGCAATGGAATTAATGTGCTTAAAAATAATAGTTAAAATCTTTAAAATAATTTGATATGAAATAGGCAACCAATGCAAAGACTGGAGTGATATGTACATGTGTATTAACTTTTGAATGATTTGATATGTTGAATGTGGTTGATTAAATGCTTTGGGAGTCCATATAACAGGGAATTACAAGAATCAATGCGGGATGTGACAAAGGCATGAATCAATTTCTCTGTTGCAGATCGTGATAAATATTTTTGAACAAGTGCAATATGGCAGAAGTGGATAATGGCTGAACTTCAGAAATGCTATAGTTTTAGTTTGGTTGTAACTTGAGAACAGGAGTAGGTATTATACTGATATACATCATACATGTATATTGGGGTATATGTAAATATTGAAAATATTAATACAAAATGTAAGTGAATATCATTAGTTTGGTTTAAATGAAGTTATTAAAGAATAGAATAAATAAAGCACTTTAACAAAAAAGCCAACATGCCAGGACATGATGTCATCATTGTATAAATGGCTTCTAGGTATGAATATTAATTAACCATTAGTAATAATTTATACAATATGGGTGAGAGGTAATATAGGGATAGGATTGACTTTATCCCAGATTGCATGGCTTTGCTTCCGTGTCTTTACTGTAGCTACATTTTTTGTGTTATGTTCACTTCAGCACAGTCATGTAAAAATACACTTGTAATTAATGTTTAACATTATACATATACTTGATCCATTTGAAAAATTGCATATATGACGGTATTAAAAAAACCCGCCTTTGAAAATGATACAACCAAAGTTCTTTTCAGCGCATTGGTATTAAATTTAAACACATTAAGAGTTACAATGTACAGCCCAGAAAACATAGTGTATTACACTTTCGCCAGTGATATCAAAGAAAATATCTGGAATGGCAATTTTGAATGTTTTGACTCATATTTTGAACACAGCAGAACCAGTGATGTAGACTTGTGTTGTCATGACGTAGAATGACCAGTGTACAATGTACATGTATATAATATATTCCATATTTTTTGTTCAACTTGGCTTGTGCATGATAACTATCATGTTTCCCATTTAAACAGATAATACATGTACATTGCAGCTTGGAATCTGTAAATGTGTTGGTTTAAACCAAATTATAGCTTGGAATCTGTAATGTGCTGGTTTAAACCAAATTATAGCTTGGAATCTGTAATGTGCTGGTTTAAGCCAAATTATAGCTTGGAATCTGTTATGTGCTGGTTTAAACTTGACCATTTCAAATTATAACTGGGAATCTGTAGTGTGCTGGTTTAAACCAAATTATAGCTTGGAATCTGTAATGTGCTGGTTTAAACCAAATTATAGCTTGGAATCTGTAATGTGCTGGTTTAAACAAGACCATTTCATATTGTTTCTGAATAGTTTTGAAGTCCTTGGGCAAGATTTGAACCATTGTGCTTTAGTCAATCCAGCTGTATACTGTAATTGGGACCTGATAGGACAGGTTACTTTGTGAAGGATTTAATCCTATGTGCTTACAGAGGGTGCAACAGATTGCATCTAGGGAGGTTTATGCTAATGACAGTGAAATGATAAATGTAATGTTTACTTTATATTAGATGAATTGTTGTAAATATCAATTCAGTTCTATACAGTATTGCTTTTTACAAACATTTCTGATATGGCATACATGCCCCAACATACAGTTGTGAGTTCAGTCCCAGACCATCCATCATTCTTCATTCATTTTTGTTTACTGTAGCCTGGATAAGGATATATACATGTATAAAATAAAATCATTGTCAAAAAAAGCAAAATGCAAAGTGTTTTCCCTGTGAGAAAGTTACATTAAGGACTATTATAAAAAAATGTATATACAAAATGTACATGTACCTGTAATTTTCTAAGTTGTGTCTATGTACATGTATATCATACAGATCCATGTAATAGAAATATATACATGGGGTGCTTTAGAGAGAGAAAATCATAATGAAACTGAATGTTTGCATTATCTTAGCCCAGTTGGCAAGTAAACTAGATCACCATTAGGGAAATTAAACCCATGTAGTTTCCTATACACTACTCATACATTTTGTATGTACATATACATGTATGCAAGCAACCTATAGGATTTTAAGTCTTTTTGGTCTATCACAAACCTTTCATTCAGCGAAAATGTGTTCTAATTCATTGTTGCGTGCCAAAGTCTTACCTTGTCATGGGAATACTAAAATCAATTTCCGCTATGTTTGTTGGTTCACAAATGTGTGCCCAGGCTTTAATAAGTGATGTAAATGTGTTCTGAAAACACAAACTATTATTATCGATGACATCACAATGATGTAAATGTAGTGCAATGTAGTAGCACTTAATGAATAGTGGATAGAGGTTTTAATTTACTATACCAATAACTAATAGCCAAGTATACATATTGTAGCTATTGTACAGGGATTGATAGGATGATGGATTTGGATATTGACACGTTACGTCTTTAGTTTAAATTTGTCGTAATTGAATCATAACTTCCTTGACATAATAAATGTAGTATCACTCAGTGTACTGATATGTGTATTGTAGCTCATGCAGCTACAAAAGTAGTTCCTGGTACAGCTGCTGGGGACCTCCCACTACTAACTAAATTGATACACCTCAGTTTTAGTAACACAATCTTTCTTTGTTTCTTGTTGCATTTTTCAGCCGATATTCGTGAAATCCAAGAAATACGCTCAGGAAAGAATTCTCGTGATTTTGAAAGATGGCCTGAAGATATTCGAAAGATAGACTCATCGTGTTGTTTTGTTGTATACTATGGCAATGAGTTTAGGTTAAAAACACTTTGTTGTGCAGGTGAGTTGATATTTTATGCAAATTTACATTAAATTGGAGGAACTAAAAGGAAAGAGTTGAAGGTACAGGTACACTACTGGAATAAAGTCAGTTATCGTGAATACTAGGGAATTTGTGTGTGTGTGTGTGTGTGTGTGTGTGTGTGTGTGTGTGTGTGTGTGTGTGTGTGTGTGTGTGTGTGTGTGTGTGTGTGTGTGTGTGTGAGTGAATGACTTAAAGTCAAAAAGTGCTAGATGGATTGCCTTGAAATTTGGTTGGGATATTACTGGTTGGGTTTTGATTAGAAATTGATCAAATGAAAATAATTGCAGCACATATATGTTTGTACAATATATGTGTGATTTAGGGGTAAAATGTGGTATTTTTTAACGAATATCTTCCAGTTGCATGTAGGAATGGAAGTTTGATGTTAATGGCAACTGTTTGTTTGTGTATTCATGTGCAATGCTTGGTAATGGTAATATCTCTAGTTTGTAATTTGCCAGAAGACATACATGTAATGGATATTTGATGATTCACAATCATTTTAATAGTCCAAAACCAGTTAATCTTCCGTCTGTTTGTGTCTCTGTCACTTGAATTCAGAATTAATGATTGAAGTAATAATATAGAATTGCAATTTGTAATGTATAGAATGAAATGATAGGCCATTAGTAATATATCAAAGTTATTCCAATTTTTAAAGTCACTGGATGTCTTTGAAATATGTCTTTTAATTATTTTACTACATATACATTACATGATGAATCTAGGGACCAGTGTTTCTAGTTTGTCACTTGTTTGTCCTGACTCCTCAGTTTGGTTAATTATTGTCACCTAGAATTGGACCAAAATGTCTTATTGTGACCCGAAATAGATGATTTGTGATTGTATTAGCCATTGCTACATTGTAAGCATTCACTACAAAGTCGCACATAGTATTGAATCCATAATGTATTTAGTAATACAGTTACAGACATTGTGGCTGTCTTTAGCAAAAAAATGATTATTTGATTGTGCAATTTACATCAGTGCAGTCAAGACTGACACAGAACCTATCATGTGCAAAGTGTCACTGTGGCTCACTATGGGTATTTGTGACGTTGCAAAGTGTCACTGTGGCATACTATGGGTATTTGTGACGTTGCAAAGTGTCACTATGGCATACTATGGGTATTTGTGACATTGCAAAGTGTCACTATGGCATACTATGGGTATTTGTGGCATACTATGGGTATTTGTGACATTGCAAAGTATCACTGTGGCTCACTATGGGTATTTGTGATGTTGCTTGCAGTGTTCTTATAAGGCCATGCTTTGAGGTACAAAGTAGAAAACATTTCAAGTACCCTGAGTACTTGCATGTCCTGCATGGCGTCCGTTATTCATTTCACTTCTCAAAACTAAAAAAAATGAACAAAAGTGGTTGTGATGTTGAAGTGTTATTAACTTTTAGGGTACAGTTACATGTACTTGTAATTTTTAAACCTCTCAAGTACATGTAGGTAATAACCTTGGAAATGTAACAGAAAGCTTAAGAGCAAGGTATTGAAACTCTTGATACCCCTCTTTGTACTAGATGTATGTGTGTTTGTAAAAGAATATGGGTTTCATCTGGTAACAATATACAATGTAGATAATTTAGAGCTCCCATACAACTATACATAAATAAAATCAACTGATGTTTCACTGTTGATGATTTCAGCCATCAGTAGTGATGCCTGTGATACATGGATTCGAGGTTTGCATTGGCTTCTACAGCAATCCAAGACTTCCAACCATCCACTTGTTGTAGAAAGGTAAGACTACATGCATACATTAAAATGTAGCTAGATCATTGTTTTTGCTGCAAACCTTCCATATTGGGATTACGTTGTACATGAAGATGGAGACAAGCATGTCAAAATATTTCATATAGTTTAAACTGTATGGTCTCCTATAGCTATCTGTCTGGCTTGTCTATCTTTTTGTCTGTTACTCACTCACTCACACACCCACCCACACACACCTACCCACACACACACACACACACACACACACACACACACACACGCATGCATGCATGCTCTTTTGCTCTTGCACACACTCACTCACTCACTCACGACTCTCACTCACTCACTCACTCACTCACTCACTCACTCACTCACTTAATATGTCAATGAAAAATATTTTGTTCAGTAGTAAACACTTTCTTGATTGTGTTGTAGCCACTTGTACTGTTACAAGTATCACCAATGTAAACATGTCTGGTTGTCTTTGTAGTTTACAACAGTGTTTGTTAAAAAGACATAATTTTCAAGGAAATCAAAATGTTACAGAATACTTGTTTTATCTTACTGGGTTGTATGTAATACAGGTAGCAATAGTTTTAAATGCTGAATTAATTTGTTCTCCTACAGGTATCTATGGAAAGCATTCTATGCAATGGATCGCAACAAATCAAACTCGTAAGTATTTCAGCTAACATTTCTTATAAACCAATTTACTAGTCTTACATTTTACTACGATAATACAGAGTTCTGATTGAAAAAAATAATGTCATCATTTGTGTGCAAGTTTATAGTGGCCATATGGATGAGGATTGGGTATTTTTTTTGGAATTTTGATTTATATAAAGCAATTTTTTCATTGCTTCTTAAGTGATAAATCAATGTGAAACATATTCCAAGTCCTTGTTTGTAACTCAATACATTGCAAAAGATTGATGAATGTGTAAAATATTTGTTATTGTACGTACAATGACAAACTTTTTACACATTTATTTGAGCTTTTTGCAATGTATTGAGTTACAAACACAGACTTGGTCTATCTTGTTTCACATTGATTTTTCAAGTAGGAAGCCATGATAAAATTGTTTTATACATTCCAAAATAAATACCTAATCCTCATCCAGATGGTCACTTTATGAGACTGCTTTCTGATATAGAAAACTTGAAATGGAGATTAGCTTAAATATGAGCCATGTCAGTTTTCAAATGAATCATACATGTAGCTGTTAGTGTTATAGCTGATTAGCCAATTGTCCAACAATTGTATCAACTCCTAGACTATCATAGATACAATGAACTATCCATCTGCTCTCAAAGAGAACACCACTCCATAACTGAAAATAGAGACATTGTCATAAATTATTGGTTCTGGAGAATCATTTCATGATTTTACATCACCTCCAATTACTTGCAATTTCAGAGAAACATCAAGTTGATCTTGTATATTTATAAGGGTGTCTTTACATCAAGAGAGTTAACAGAAATAATATATTCATGGTTGAACAATGAATATTCATGACTCCTAAGTGCTTATTTACTTCAGTGTAAAACATCTCATGAATATTCAGATATATCATATGTTGGAGGAATTAATCTATCTAGCTTTGGTCATAAGGATGCAAAAATTCTATATGTGCAGTCCTTACATTACAATGTAGGAACAATGTTTGAGAAGGTTGACTATTTGTAAAAAAATAAGTCATAACAAGACTGTTGTCCACTTTATTGGTTACCGCTGTATTAAGTGAGTGAAGTTTCTTGAAAATCAAGCAAAGAAACAACAATGCAAGTAAAAGGTTCATGCAGTATTACCTAAATCAGGGATCTATTGTGAAGTTTGTATAGTGTAGTATGTGGTATACTAGGCTAGGCACAATAAACTATTAAGGTATGATTGACCAACCAAACATTGTTGAATTTGAATAATGTAGGTGGTACACTAAGCTAGGCATAGTGAACTCTTAGGATATGATGGACCAACCAAACACTATTAAATTTGCATAATGCAGGTGGTATACTAAGCCAGGCATAATGAACTCTTAGCGTATGATGGACCAACCAAACACTGTGATGTGTTCCTGGCATGTTTTCAACACAGCAATGTTGATGCATTCTGATTTCAGGGTCTCATGAGACATACGTAGAGTGGCATGTACCTCACCTCACCTAGTACAGTATTAGCAGAGATTACTTATTACTTTACCATTAATTTCTCCTTTATAACGTGCCAAGTCATGTCTAGATTAGTGTCATCCCATACGCTATGGTTACTACGTGACTCATCTTGTATAAATCTGTGACTAAATAAAATAATTCCATCTATCTTGTTTTGCTTTTATCTCTGTGCCTGCATTATGCAATATTTTTGGTGCCATTTTGTTCACTTGTTTGTTGTTGATTAGCTATAAATGCAAAACATTCCATGATACATATCTTACTATCTGTTTTAAGCACCAGCAAGTTTGACTAATTCCTGAGCTTTTGGGAGTTGAAATCTTGTGAAATTCACAGAGTTTACCAAAAACTTTTACGGATTGCTATGAATATTTTTCTGGGATGTTGTATCTCAAGTAAAAAGGGTTTTTAGGATTAACTTCAAGAAAATTTTCTCACTTTCCACTGTAAAAACTGTGCAACCAAGTTGAGTAAAATATTAGGTGATGTTGAAATGTGATAAGCATTCAATTTTTGTAATGTTGAACTATGAATTGGCATGATTTATGTGAGATACTGTAGAGTTGGACATGTTCACAATGTAAATTGTAATGCAGACTATATACACATGTACTGTTCTGGTGGGACATTTTCAGCATAATGCACACTGTTCTGTTCTGGTGTGACATTCACAGTGTAATGTAGATTGTACTTTCTGTTATGGTGTTACAACTATTACAGTGTAATGCAGATTGTATGTTCTGTTCTGCTGTTTCAACTTCACAGTGCAATGCAGACTGTGCTGATTTGGATCATAGACTGTCTGGTATTCATTCAGGCACAGACAAGTAATTACTTGTTTGTGATTCAGGCTAGGACAATACAGATGTGCTCATAGCACTTTGTTTAATTTAGAAATGAGAAGGACACTATGGCACACAAGAGATACAAACTCATCATTTCAATCAAAGCTCCTATCAATATTACAGTTATTGACGTTTGGTTATGAGAAATGGTTTGGAAAATTATCTCTGCTGATGTCTCAATATTGAAGTGCCTGTGGTCAGAAATGAGTTGTCAGAGAAAAAGTTGAAAATATTGCCAAACATACAGCAGAAATTATGTTTCCCTTCTAGCTATTGAGTTTTGGTTCATTACAATCTGTTGTGCTTTAGACGGCAGAGTTCAGTCAAAGTAATTCATTTTGTATGTTATTGTATAATAGTATACATTTGTAAGCATACAGGAAGTAGGCAAAATGTACCTGAGCTCTAGATTTCCTACCTAAATATTGGTAGACGGTGTAGAAAATGTATCTAATTTTACCAGATTGCCAACCGTGTTATTATGGTTTCCATAGTGAGTAAGACCACACACAGATAGAGTGAAATATGAAGATAAGGAAGATCATACAATCATGTATATCATATACTCTGAAAGTGAGAGTGCAATTTTCTTGGAATTACATTGTGTGAATGAAAGGAGGCATGCCTTTAACTATCTGGTGGTCATGTCAGTGTGCTGCCATGAACTTTGACCTGTTTGAGAATGAAATCATCCTACCCATATTTAGTTGAGAGATAATGAAAGTAGTCATGATATCGGATATCTCAAGACTTGTACATTTACAAGTAAAAGCCGAGACCAGGTGGCAGTCTATGTTGTTTTAAGTACTATTGTCCACTGGGATAATATTTTACTGCTAAGTGTATTTCATCTGCCTGTCATTATGGACTTCCCATCAAATAACATGTACATGTAATTTACTTGTTATGAAGTAGATGAACATATAAGTACAATTAGTAGATTGCATACACTGCAATCAGGCCAGCAGGTCACTTCAAGGTTATAGGGTTGACTGACATCTATACAATTGTGGACCAGAAAGCTTTCAAGTCAAGCACAGAAATGGCCTTGATCTGATTCACCATCATTTTCTTTGCTCCATTACACCACCAACATTCACATGTAGCACTCGTAGAGATATTGGAAAACAAGGAAAGATAAACAGGTTTCTTTCTTCAGATTGCTTTTTGTTGACATGGCAACCTTGTCAATCAATGACTTTGTCATGCAAATGAAGCCTGAAGGGTATTCTAAGAAAGCATTGAAAGAGATCTGTGAAATACCATGAAGTAAAACTTGAATTGCGTAATCTGGAAGTCTGGAACTCTTTACTAAGCATAGTGTTATTTTTGGGTGTATATTTAGCTCCTGAAGAAGGAGGGGGTTACTACATGTATTATGGGTGCTGTCCATCTATCCTTAATATATCATTTCTCAGATAAAAAATGTATGCATGCTCAGAATATACAATTTCATTTATACCTCACACAAAGGTGACATATCATATGGGATATACGAACATTACATTGTTTTGCAAAGTATGCAAATTTGACAAATTGACGGTCATATTTGTAGTTAAAAATCAATGTTTACTATATACTGGTAACATACAATTTGTGTAATGTAAAACTGTGTTACTGCATTCATGTGTCTACCATATCATCAGGTACAAGGTGCCTTTTAAAGCTTTGACCTTGACCTTCAGGGTCACTTATCAAAATAAACATATTTCTTGCCTACCCATATACACTTTGCTGTATTTATTTGTTTAAATCATGTTTACAGGTAATATATAGAAGAAGAACATATACACAAGGGTTACTTTTAGTGCTCATATTACTTTTTCTCTTTTCTTAGTTTTTGTACTTTCCCTGTGAAATGTATTGACAGATTACTATGCTGTTAAAACTGTACTAGTTTAAAATTTACATTTGCCAATGCATTGGCAGCCATCTTGATTGTATTCTATATTCAGTCATATCTGAAGTATGCATTCCACTGTTATGTGGTATTATTCCAGCAGAATTTGTTTATCAAATATTTTTTTTTTTGAAATGTTAGCTAACATTGTCACTAACTGATTCTTGAATGTGCCCATGTATGAATGGATATGATTGTATACAATACGTATTATATACATGTATCTATATATGTTTATGTCTATAGCTGTGTGTATGTCAGTCTCAATCTGTCTCTGTATGTATGTATGTATGTATGTATGTATGTATGTACTATGTATGTATGTATGTATGTATGTACATTGTATGTATGTATGTATGTATGTATGTGTGTATGTATGTATGTACATGTATGTATGTATGTATGTATGCATGCATATATGCATGTATGTCTGTATGTATGTATGTATGTAATGTATGTATGTATGTATGTATGTACGTACGTACGTACGTACGTACGTACGTACGTACAATGTCTGTGTGTATGTGTATGTATGTGTGTATGTATGTATGTACGTACGTACGTACGTACGTACGTACGTACGTACGTGTGTATGTGTATATATGTATGTATGTATGTATGCATGTATGTATGTACGTACGTACGTACGTACGTACGTACATACATACATGTCTGTGTATGTGTATATATGTATGTATGTATGTATGTATGTATGTATGTATGTATGTATGTATGTATGTACGTACGCACATACGTATGTGTACATACATATGTTTGTTTGTTTGTTTGTTTGTTTGTTTACCTTACCTGTTTTTATGTCTAATCGTTCGTAACTCTTATCTGTCAATTATTTCCCTGTATACTTTTTGTTGCGTGACTGAAGGAAGGATGCCAGAAGAAGTTCATTGGAAAAGGGTTGTGCTGATTATAAGTAAGCATTGTAATGACCAGATGGAAATGTAAAATATGCAAATGAGTGTTCACCTGTTAAGTTGTGTGACTATATGTATGCTTTATTTAAAACAAGCTAATACACCACTCATCCTTTCACAGCAAGCAGAAAGGATACTGATGGCAATCCAGCAGATATTCTGTCCTCCATAGATGTGCATTTTCACTCCTTGCATAATAAAGAGCATTAAAAGCCCAATTATTTGCATGAATCACGTGATAAATGCATTATGCTTCTTGCTGTTGCTGTTTTGGATGTGAAATAATTAAGCACATAAATGATAAATTTGTCTTATGTTATGAAGTAAGATGTTTTTTGAATGACTCATGCAAATTTGTCAGAATGTAGAAATCCTACATCTTGGCTAGAAAGTTACAAAAGAAGCCCTTGATAGTATTTGTAAGAATATTATTGTAACAATAAGCTGTAGGTAACATGATTGTTTGTCAACACACTTCTGTGACTTCAGTGCTTCCTCATGAATGTTATCCTTAAAACCCCTAATGTTTGAATCCCATGGTCTTAGATTAGTGCAATCCTGTCAGTAAAGTAACAGCCTAAAGGATTAACTATCAATACTCAGGACATTCTTTTTGCCCGAAAGATCTGCTATACAACTGAATCCCACGTCTACATTTTATAAATCCTAAGCCAATATTACCCTTCACAAATCCAACTTTTTGGGCAGTAAATGCTTCCAGTTGAATACTATCAATATACATGACTAATGTAAGGAGTAAAAGATACATTTGTACTGATGAAATATGTTGTTGATATACATATTATATATTTAGCCAAAGGACATGACACATTGATGTCTGTTTACTTATGACTATATCATCCACCCACTCACCTTCACACCTACCCACATCCATGTACACACACCACACATGCACACACAGAGATACCTGCCAACACTTTAGCAATACGCATATACACATATCTTCTGACACACATGTGAACATACCCTTCTGGGTATATATACCCTCCCCCCCCCCACATAATTTATAAAGATATGCACATATACAATACCCTCTGAGGGTCAGAGGGCATTGTCCCAATGAGGGTCAGAGGGCATTGTCCCTCTGACCCCATCCTATCCCACCCTTACACGCATAAACATGCTATCCTCTGACCCTGACACACACACACACACACACACAGGCATGCATGTACATACATATGTACACACACACACACACACACACACACACACACACACATATGTACACACACACACACACACACACACACACACACACACACACAACAGTATCTCATGAACATCATACTAATACATGTTCAATAATATTTCAAGTACAATGTATATAGAGATAAGAAAATTATGCCGAGGGATCAACAATGGTTTATTTCAAATTCATAGTATTCAAATGATCTTATCAATACCATAGCTAGTTTAACAGCCTCTTTTAATTTACAATTATATATATTAACTAATTATCTGTACATGTAAACGACTACTCTTACAAGTTACAGTCCTACTCCCACAGTTTCTAAATATCATTGAATCAAGCAATTTTTCATGATGACCTTTCTTCAAACTAAATATTGTGTAGTGTCATACATTATAGACCACCAAAGAGGTGTTGAAAAAAATCCTACGTGGAAAACCTTCCCACATATTAAGTTTTAATTATGGACATTTTCACAAGCTATAAATCAAAGCTGAGAAACTTTTAATTGAGGGAAACTAAACACTTTTTAAATTGTAGATGAGAAAGTCAAGGAAAGTAAGTTTTGAAACTAAAACCAAAATCAAGTTTCTTTAATGTCTGCATAAACTAAGTACTTCCACAGCAACACGGGGTACTTTTTCTAATTTTCACCTTCTGAACAGGAAGAAGGTTGTGTTTTAGTGATGTATGTGTATATGTACGTGTGTGTGTGTGTGTGTGTGTGTGTGTGTGTGTGTGTGTGTGTGTGTGTGTGTCTACGTCTGTCTGTCTGTCTCTGTCATAATTTTTTTCAAAAATGGCTAGTTCAATTTAAATGTAATTTGGTACACATTCTCGGTTTTGGTTAGAACTTATTAGGTGTTCGTTAATTATCATATGAATATTAATGAGATATTTGCATACATAATGATTTTGGTAACTAGACAATATCCCAATAGTGAATTCTTGAAATTTCATATAAATTTGAAAATACATAAATGATAACAGAATTGTCCTAAGAAATGTGTTACTGTGGCTTGTAACCCTAATGAGTAAATTCATTATCAATGATTTACAGTAAGTATGCACATTTCAAATTGCGTATAATTTATTAAATACATCAGCCATAACAAAACACGTTTTATTTATCTTGTTGATGTATAGGTATTAGTTTTAATGATTCATTTGTATAGTTAATGATTTTCAGTAATTAGGTTTTATCTAAAGAATCCAGGCTTCACATTTCATTTACTTTGGTACATGCATTGATAATAACAAAAAAAAAGAAAAAATGTTCCTTTAAAGCTTGTTGATGTAGATAGCTTAATGATTCATTTGCATAATTAATGATTTTCAATGATTTATAAATACATGTATCTTATAAGTATGCAACCTTTAATTTTCATATACATGCAGTTTGGTATAATTGATTTGCCAATTAACGGGTGTATCATGTATGATAGCTATAGCTCAGAATTTGTCATTTTAACAGTTATTGTATGTTGGAACAAAACTCTCCAGGCTTTGCTCTAATGGAAGGCATTCAGTTGACAGCTGGTTCTGACTGAATCAATATAGGAAATACCGTAGATAGTCAATATATATATTAATATACTTGATACTTTTGCTTTCGTGAATGTGACAGTGATAATTAGAAAAACAATCCCAATAAACTTGTCATTATGTGAGACTTTCTTGAAAGCCAATCTTTGTATCACAAGCACAGCTGGAAAGTTTTACTAACACTACAAAAATGTACAGGTATGAAATCCATATTGTGGTTCTTATGCCTGGTACAGTTTTGCCACTAATAAGTCTGTATACTAAATAGCATTCACTAGTTTGATGGGGTTTTTTAAGATGTGATTTCTTTAAAAGTGCTTTTGATTCTAAAAAAAAAGACTGACATGTGCACACTAAACAACTTTAAGTTATGTAAGAGTTTCACTTTCTGTGGGTCAGGTTTACATTAAACTCACTGGGAGTAAGTACACACCAAGTTGAGGTTTACAGGAAAGCTTCAACACCTAGTCCCAGATATTTAAGGTCTGTGCAGTATTTTACTATACATTGTAATTTATATTGGCATCAATCAAACTTGTACCAAAGGTAAGGAGGGTTCTTAGTTGTATCAATGGTAAGACTAAGAGTTAAGGAACTTCTCTTGTTGTACAAAAAGTTTGACCTGAGAAGCTTCTCCAGTTGTACAAAAGGATGGCATTTGGAAGCTTTTCAGAGCTGTCTGAACGGGGTTGTTGTCATAGATACAAGAATGATACGGATCTTACAATCGATTTACATACAATGTAGGTTATAACACATTCAAGCAGTTCAAAGTTTTTTGTTCACTCGCTGGCGGTATATTAATCAGCAATGATCAGCTCTATAGATAACTACATAATTTGTCGTACTGATGAGTATCATCAAGTAAGACAGATCAAAGCTCAGTGCTAAAAACTTTGAACTGTTAATGTGTTATAGCCTATGTAAATCGTTTGAGCTACTAAGCTGATGGACATTTTTTGATCTTATAATTAATTCACAATATCACTATGAAAGGAAATCACAATGCAAATAACAGCAACACCTGATCTTGGCACTGTCAATTTTTGACACTCTATGTTTTTTAGCACAACAGAACTGAGGTTAAATAGAGCTATAGGCATTATTAAATGTCTGTGTGTGTATAATGGGGCTGAAATTTAGTCAGAATGTTTCTTGAGTTGTTATTCTGTAGATAATGTTCAAATCATACTGACACAACTGGCCCTAGCAACCATGACCACACCTTTAGCAAAAGCCAAATACCAGTATGTATTGCTAAGATAACAACATTGTTGGGTGGGCACATGAATAGCCATTCAAAAAATGTATGCAACAGTGCCTAGCAACAAGGCCATGTGCTTAGCAACAGTCAAGATATTGTGTATATTGCAAAGATAAAACCTGGGATGAGTAGGCATGTGGATAAACATTTAAGAAATGATCCAGTGTTTGCCTAGCAACAAGACTGTGCCCCATAGTACAGCCAAAGGTTTGTCTATATTGCAGATAGCAAGAGGGATATTTAGGCAAGTAGATAATGTTCTAAAATGGTATATTGTCACCCAATATCTGTACATAGCAATATTAAAATGACAGTGCATATTGCATGTGCAACAACAACAACAACAACAACAACAACAACAACAACAACAACAACAAGGATGGCTTGGCATGGGGGTAAACATTTTAAACAATTATCAGAAACTTGACAGTTGTGCTACAACGCCATTGGTGCTATTTTTTTTCTTGTAATAGAATTGATATTTTTTGTAAAATAAAATAATTCAATCAAGTTGTCTCTACCAAGATGTCATTTTTAAAAAAAATATTAAAAATCATGCTGTTGTCATCTCTATCAAATTATGACTCTCCTTTTCTTACATTACTAAACTTTTGTTTTTTCCTTGTACAGGGTTTCATTGAAAGATATCAAGTCATTCCTGCCCCGTGTAAATTGCAAATTAGGTACAAACAGGCTTAGAGATGCATTTAAGGTAAGATACTATGCTGTTCAAAACCTGGTTCACCGACACTGCCATACTTCATTGACCAAAGAGAATAGCGCCCTCAAGCAGGTTCAACACTGATTGTACACAATTATAATTTTGATTTAATTTGTATTTAGTCATAATGGATTTTCATCCACAAAGATTCATATTACAGTTATGCAAGTGACTGCATATATAATTGCTAGCTAGTGTACCACTCCGATACAGTTTGTATTTCAGTCTTTTCTTTGTCAAAAAGAGTTTAAGAATTGTTGCTCACAAGGTAGTGTATAACAGTACATGTATAATGTATGGGATGTGAATTTAGTACCACTGAACATTATCCAAGTCCTTTGTTAGTGCCAATGTTAGTGACACCTTAGTGGAACTGAAGGGTAAAATTTGTTGATTTTCCATATTCATCAACTTTTTCTAGTTTTATCTTCTTTTCTGAAATTGACTGTTCAATTGCTGTGATATTTGGTGTGCATGTCCCTTGGGGAAGGTTATTCTGATTTAAATCCAAATTGATATGTTATTTTTTTTATCTTTAGCACATTTTTTGGGTATTTTTGGTCGAAATTGATATTTTTGACTTCTTCTGTGAAATCGGTGGGTGGATTGTTTTGATGTTTGGTTTGCATCTGACTTTGAGGAAGTCTATCAAGATTTGTTCATACCAACTTAATACACACCCCATTGACTAAAAAAAATCTGTCTACCCAGGTTAACTCCAAATATAGTAGTGAACAATTTGTACCACTCATAGAAAGAAGAATTTTTTTTTGAAACCATAAGCTAATGATGATGGGAAATATGTTTTGTAAGGAATGTTTTGACTTGTTTTATAGGTGATGTTGACCTGAGAACCACAAATACTTCACCGCTATGGTTATCCTTATTTCTAACATAGTTGTACTATTTCTAGTATAATACTCTGTAAACCCTTTTAGCATAAAGTACGTTGAAGGGTTTCCTTAGTTCACTTATGTATGTGGCTTTAGTTGTCTTTGTTTTATATCTTTGTTTTTATTAGTTCTGAATTATGTATTCATTTCTTTTGATGATTTCTACCTATACTTTGTTGCACTGTTGGTTCTTTTTCCAAAGTAGTTGGTCTGCACTCTCAATGACATCGGATATTGAATAACACCCTATGTTGGTGGAGCTCTAGGACTGCTTCGACTAAATTCCACGGACTGTCCCAATACAACAGCAACGTGGACAACTGTAGTTAGACTGCAACAGAGACATTGTGGACTGCTCTGAAGACAATTGAGGACTGCTCCGATTACACAGTCAAGTATAGAACTAGGTATTCATAAGATGGCTAAAGAATAAAACAGGTGGCTATGCAGCAAACTATAGGCAGACACCAGTCAGAAATGCCTACATAATTCAGAACTTATAAGTAAAAACAAAGGTATAAAATACAGAGAAAGTGAGGGCGTCATATATACCCCAGGCTACACTAACAGTGAGATTTCTCTTTAATTGTTTTCAGTTAGTAGATACGAAACGAAGAGGGGAGGTAGGCTTTGAGTCTTTCGCTACCATGTATCATGACCTAATACACCAACAAGAGGTAAATCAGTTTTCTCTTAAATCATCAAATTTTTTCACTGTTTCATACATACTTTAAAGCACAATTGAACTGGTTAAGTAGTGCTATGGGCATGGTGAAATGTCTGTGTACGAGTGTGTGCATTTGTGTACATGTATGTGGAGTTGCCTATGTATGTAATTGACTTAGTCAAAAACCAGTCGACCAATTGCCTTGCTCTTTGGTGGGGACATTACTTAGTCCGTGTATATTGAAAATTGTTAAAATGAAAATGTTGGTCAAAAGCTTAATATATATCTCAAAAACTACTCAAAAGATTGGGCTGAAAAATAGTGGGGCTGTTTCTAGAGGTGTTATTCTGCAAATTTTGTTGAAGACATATTGATACAACTGGCCCTAGCAACCATGACCATGCCCTTAGTAAAAAGCCAAATGCAAGTATGTTTTGCCTTGAAAAGAAAGCAACATCATTGGATAGGCACGTGAATGAACATTCAAAAAATGTATGCAAGTGTGCCTAGCAACAAGACCATGCCCATTGCAACAGTCAAATGATGGTATATGTTCAAAAACTACCACATACATGTATATGCCTAGCACAAAACAATGATAATGTATATTGCAAAGGTATGTTTGTGACAAAAGGGGTGGTTAAGCAAGACCTAAGCTGATAAACATTAAACATTTTTACAGATACATTGTATTCACCCAGCAACTAAGATATAGCCCATAGCAACAATAAAATATGATGTGTATTACATGGTAACAATAGAGGTGGATAGGCATGTGAATAATCATTTTTTAAAAATTGGCACAGACTGTACAGTTGTACTACAACATCTTTGGCACTACTTTTGTATAAAATGATGACAAAATAATCCTGTATGAAGTTATCAACTGGACTATTTCCCCAAAGCACTATGCAAAGGTGAAAGGATTCAATTGTATTAGCAAGGATTGATAGAAGTAAGAAGTCGAAAATGTGAAGAAAAATAATGAAAGGTTACCATGATACCATGAAAGTTAGTTATCCAAATTATTGGTTTGGCGGAAGTTTCACTGTGTGATAATATAAAACGTGTAATTAAAAGTTGCCTTTAATGTGATACTTTGTATATCTTACAATGATCAGTAAATGACTTCATTGTTTTCTTTGTATTTTGACAGATTGCAGATCGATTTGTAGATTATACATTAAATGGGTAAGTCCTTTACTTTTAAATTGTCTTTGTTTTACAGTGTTGGTTGGTTCAGTGCAGAAACTTGTCTTTATACTAGTATCAGTTTCCATACTATTTGAAATTATTGGCATTGTCTGTGTTTTGCCAGTGATAATTAGATCAGTGTAAAAAACTTAGTTCACTTTCCATACTGTAATCAACTTTTACAGCCTATATTTTGATAACTGTTTCTGTTGAACTTAAGATGGTCAGCTAAAAAACTTCAATTTAAACTCTGTGCCATGAATGACAGAGTTCTGACTGTTCGTTATATGTTATAAGTTCTGTTTACATGTACTTCTTCTTAAATGGGATGGATTTTCAATTTACATACCCGTCGATAAATGCTGGAGAATCAAGTGCACACACATGTACAAGTATTTCAGTATAGTTTATATGTTTATGAAACTTACCGGTACTCAGTAACAGTACAATTCAACACTGTTTGACAATGTCAGTGTTCTTGCCAGGCTATAAAATTGTCTATTTTCAAATTATGACACTGGTTCTTTCTGTTCATGTGAAAAATTGTCGCACAAGAGTTTGTGTACCGTAAGTCATTATTGTTTAAATACCACCTGATCTGAGTTGATAATGTGAAGCACATACAATGTTGCTGTCCGAAATGAAAGAAGTTCATTTATTGAGCTTGTGTCATCTTGCTATATTCAGTACCTAACTGATGTCTTCCTTTCTCATTTGTAGGAACAAAATAGCTCTTCAAGACTTCATTAATTTCCTGGCATCAGAACAAAGGGTATGTCTCTTTCTTGTAACAGTTCTCTAAATGAATATTACCTTGTACATGTATATATTTGAATATCATGAAATTTGCGGAAAGGGTCAATGTTATCATTATAGCTGTAGTTGAATTAGTTGGACATAAGCTGTAAGTTTATCCATGTTTTGTGGATGGGTTTTTGCTGCATACATTGTATATTGTTACCTGTAGTATTCTACTGACTGAGGCAATGTGAACCATCACATCATTGTCATTTTGACACCATCAAAGCATAACGATATTTGATTGACTGCAACCAAATCTGGTTGCACTGTGCAGGATATTGGGTAGATTAGTACAGTCATGGTTAAGAAACCTAATAGGACTGAACAACACAACATACATGTATCGTGCAGTCTAGGTGATACTGGGTACAAGTACAGTTTGTGGTACTCTTAGTGATACTTGGGGAACAAGTATATTGTGTGTTATATATATAGAGCTTACTTATGTGAAGACAACTATGAAATAGAGACCCTTTGAACAAACTTGTGAATATTATCATACAATCTGTTACTTATGGAGTATCTGGTTTTCACTATGACACTAGTGGAGAACTCTGCCTGTCTCCCTGTTGTAGTTTTTGAATATAACTATTGAACTTAGTATGGTAAAAGTCATGTCATACAGATACGTGTAGTAGGTTGAGTACATTGAATCAATACATTATGCTTCTATGTCTATTTTGGTGTCCATTTAGGACACCCTAGCTAATGAGTCATTCTCTCCATATAGAACCCCCTAGCTAATGAGTCTTTCTCTCTCCATATAGAACCCCCTAGCTAATGAGTCATTCTTTTGCCATATAAAACACCCTAGCTAATGAGTCTTTCTCTCTCCATATAGAACCCCCTAGCTAATGAGTCTTTCTCTCTCCATATAGGACCCACTTGCTAATGAACCTGATGCTGTTGCAAAGTTTTTACAAGATTTTGTTGAAGACCCAGCCAGACAGGTTGAGGAAACATACTTGACAATCAAAGAGGTATGATCATGTAGTCTTGATTTCAGACATATTTTATTCAGTATAGGTGATATCATCAGAGCTCGAAATAATGGCCTTCTACTTGCCCCAGCCAAGTGATTTCAAGGCTTGGGCAAGTTGTTTTGAAAAGTGAATTTCTTATGATTATTGATCAGGATGTTTTTTTGCTTGTGTTCATGCTGTACTTTATTACACACTGCACATGTCTGATAGGACTTTTGATACATTGTATAACCACATTTGTAGCAATATTGAGAAGTTATCTTTCTTGACTGACCATTTTTTTAAAAACAATCTGGACCAGCTGTCCTTGATGTACTTTGTTTACTCTATCAAGAAAACATACCTGGAATGACCAGT
Source organism: Glandiceps talaboti (assembly GCF_964340395.1). Taxonomy (NCBI): domain Eukaryota; kingdom Metazoa; phylum Hemichordata; class Enteropneusta; family Spengelidae; genus Glandiceps; species Glandiceps talaboti. Next base: position 23,674,668 of record NC_135555.1, on the reverse strand, counting down.
GGCTCATTGAATATTGTTCATCAATAGTAAATTCCAGCATGATTTTTCCTGTTTTGGGTGTTTGAATCGACTGCAAATTTTGCAACAGTGATTTTATTTGAAAATACTACTAGAAAAAAAATAAACAAATCCCACTGGGATGGTAATCTTGACTGACATGGTACCCCATTTGGATGATGTCTTCGTTTCTTGTGATATGATATTCATTTTGGGTGATATAGGGTTAGTGTAGGGTGTTAAGATGTTACTTTTGACTGATATAATGTTTATGTTGGCTAACAAGATGCAAGTTTTTGGAGATATGTACACAGGAGTGCTATTCTGAATCAATTTTTGGGTGACAAAGTGCTAGATTTGATGATAGTTCATTGAATTGCTAGACAGCTATTTCATTGTTTTTACTTACTATGTTTGTTTGTTTGTTTGTTTACAGTTCATAGACTACCTTTACTCCAAACAGAATTCATTATGGGATAGCAGTAATGATGTTGTTAACCAAGACATGAACCAGCCAATGTCTCAATACTGGATTGCATGCTCTCATAACACGTAAGCTTAGACAAACTTAGACCCAGGTCAAATAGCTGAAAGTAGTCAAAGTATATGCACACATTTTACATGCAAGGGTCGATTTCAATCAAACTTGGCATAAATGTCAGATACAGGAGTCTACATGTGCACATCACTTTGTCTCATGACTTTTGCAATAATGACTGAATGACCGCCATATTTATCGTAGAAAAACAGAATAATAATTTGTAAGTTGAAATGTTGGGGTCTATGTCTTCAACAAGCTTGTGCAACATCTGGCAAGTTGATATTTAACACAACTGAACCAAGGTCTGTAGTGCTGTAGGCACAGTGAAGTGTGCATGAGTGTGTGTGTGCTTGTGTGAATGATTTAATTAAAGTGAAAACAGCCAGTCTGATTGTCTTGGTATTTGATGGGGACATTACATTGGGTGTGTAAATGGGAAATTGTTCATTTCAGTGTCTACTCCCATATTATTTATAATGAGCTTTCTAAACTTGCACCCCTTGCAACTGTAAACTTATGATGTATACTACATAGGTAGCTACAGGGATATTGATGAACATTTAAAAAAATGTAAAACTTAACCTACAAAATTGTGCTACAATGCCATTGCTATTTTTCTGTTAAAACAGGGGAAAATGCAAAGTTTGTTCTCATTGAAAACTAGAAATTTTCTAATTAAGAGTACTATGAAATCTATAGAGAATATCTTGTGTTATTTATAGATATCTAACAGGAGACCAATTTGCCAGTGAGTCATCATGTGAAGCCTACGTAAGGTGCTTACGATTGGGATGCAGATGTATTGAATGTAAGTAGTTATGGATGATCGCACATCATTGTCACAAGTCAAAGAAAGAAATTTGTTCATTTAGGCCAAAGTCCCCCCCCCCCCCCCCCACCCTCCTATACGAATATTCACAAGTGCTACATTGGCACGTTTATGATGTAAACCATGATGGAAATTGTAGCAGTCAATACAATGTAAAAACATGGTAAACATGTTAATTTACGATACTTAACCAGAAACCCAGCACTGTATATTACAGCAATAAATTGTATTCAACTTACCAACATCTCAGTAGTAAATACAAAACCTGTTATTATATTGAAGGTGTGAAAGTTTTCAAAATTTGGGTAGGAGTGCAAAAATGAAGTTCAGCAATTGCATTCATGCCTGACTAAATGAACAAAGTTCGTTTATTGAACTAGTGTGACTTTATGCAATTGTCCTTTAGTCTTACAATTGTAGTCTAGTGTATGTAAGGTGCTATTACAAATGGAATGTAGATGAAAGATGGGTTGAAAGAAGAGGAAATTATTTTCTGCTTCAGAACATTAGAATGCGATGGAATTGATATATTATTTACGTCACCCTACCATCTAACTACATTGTACGTCCATTCACGTCACTGTGTTTGGGTTCTTTTTCATTTGCATGGTTTTAGATCTTTCTTTGCGTAGTTTACCATTTGCTTGAACTTTAGACAGTATATCGTTCTACTTTCCAGTACACAGGTATTCGTCAGGTAGTTAGCCCAGTTTATCTTGCCTATACCAAGTATCAAAGCACTGTAGTTGAAAATGTCAGAAATTATACTGATTGATAAGGACTATATTACTTGTTACTTTTGCACTCTTAGGATAGATAGGCATGTAGATGAACATTTAAAAAGAGAATTATCACAAACTTTGCAGTGAAAATGCCATTGGCACTATTTTTGTTTTTTCTTGCAGTGGACTGTTGGGATGGACCCGATGGTCTTCCTGTTATCTTCCATGGTCATACACTTACTTCCAAAATCAAATTTCTTGATGTCATAAAGACAATCAAAGAACATGCATTTGTAAAATCTGAGTAAGTATTTAACAAACACACACACACAACATTCCCAAAGCTCTTTCATTAGTGGAGTCTGACTATCGTCATCATTGTAGAGGGGAGATTAAGGTTGGGAGTTAAATCCAATATGGCTGCTGAATACTTATAGATGTGACAGAAGTTGAATACTCTGTTAACTCGTAGGGTCTGTTGTTAACTCTTTGGGAAAATAAGAGAATGACAATTTACTTGAAAAACAAGGTTTTGAATGCCCAATGGGTTTATTACTCTGGTAATTTAGCCTTCATTTTACTATACAGATAGACACAAACGATAACTCTGGTAATATAGTCGTCATTTTACTAAGATAGACACAAACTATAACTCTGGTAATTTAGCCTTCAGTTTACTGAGATAAACAGAAACTATAACTACTGTCGCAACCGATACAACTGTGATAAGATACTGAATGGATGTTCATTTAATTATAGTCTCAGTAGGGAGTTCAAGTTCCATAAACTTGCAGTGTTGTGTTTTGGGACTTCCAATGTTTACACTATGTTGACCACAGGGTGATTAGAATCACACAACAGATGAACTGCTATCACCCACTTGTGTAATCTACCACATTGAAGACTTTGTGTCTATCTTAGAAAACCGAAGGCTGGACTACCAGTGTTGTATTATTACAGAGGGACTCGCAAGCACTTTAAAAGCTTTCACATAGCAAAGTTTGAAGAGAATTTAATGGAACTTTGTGCCTGAGGTGCATTCTACCTCAATAAACACTTTGTATACCAAAAAATTAGAACATTTACTCTGAGGAAGTATTACCTGACATTATTGTTATTGTTGTTGTTTTTACAGATATCCAGTAATTCTCTCTATTGAGAACCATTGTAGTCTGCCCCAGCAGAGAAATATGGCATATTCATTCCAAGAAATATTTGGAGGTAAGTAACTCAAAAGTGTCATACAAAGGTCAAAAGTTGTAGAAAAATCATATAAATCCACAATTAAGTCCAACTTAGCAAGAAATGCAGATATTGAAATGGTACATGCTGAAATGCATGGGAAAATGATGCAAACACAAGTGCAATTACCCCTGAATACCCACACTGGAACTTACGTGGCATGGGGTTCTGTTATTATTACATATGTTTATCTGAACTGTTTATGTTTATTTGATAATAACTGATACAAGGTGAAATATAAAAAATTATGTGTTTCCAATAACCCAACTACATTAAGCCACTGACTCTAAACACTTTTTTACAAAAGATAAAAAATTGGATTCTTGACCTCCATGCATACATGTATCTCTTTTCTTTCCCCAGTGATGTCTCTACATATTTCATCAAACTGTCACAGAAGGGGTATTCTGACCGACATTTTGTTTGGTTTTGGGTTGAAGCAATATTTTTCAAAAATAAAAACTATTAAAAAGATGAAATTAAATGATATAAAATCCCAATCTACTGGGTACTTATTGTCTTAGGCCATGGTATCGGAAACACATGATTATTTTTTGTTTGCCTAATGGTTCAGTATGCCATAGGCCAGTATGTAAAACATGGCAGTACAAATTACCACCCCACCCAACAGAAAAATATGTAAACTCGGCCTTATTTATTTGTTGAAAATGTGAATTTATATTGAAATACTTTCATATCTTTTTGGATTAAATATTGAAACAATTTGAATTTAAAAGAGTAGAGAATGGTCTTCCAAAGTTTAAATTTGATTGCATCCTGTATTCCTTGTAGACATGCTTTTGGTCCAGCCTGTGGATAAAGATGCAACAAAACTACCATCTCCAAATCAACTAAAAAGGAAAATTATTTTGAAGCACAAGAAACTTCCTGAAGGAAGTGATACATTTACAGTACCAATACATTATGACGGTAAGTGATACCATGGTACATTATATACATATATCTAGTAGGTAAGTTTACATACTTCCTGACACTTATGGGTCTAGCAATAAGATAAAGAATTGGAACAAAGTGAAATCCATCCATCCATCCATCCTTCCACACATCCTCCCATTCATAAATTGATCCATCAATCCACCCACCCACCACTCATAATCACCACCAACACTGACAGCAATTTTTACAACCATTGTGTCCTTTTCACTAGAAGAGTGCCCTCTAGTGGTACAACTGTGTGGTCACATTTAAATGTTAAGATGAGAAGGGTTTGTTATGAATGTTTTATTCACAGCAAAACATGAAACTGGTATCATTGGTGCATAATTTATAATAATAATAATAATAATAATAATAATAATAATAATAATAATAATAATATTTAATAATAAGAAATTAAGTAATATACAGTCCCTATAGTCTAGTTCAAATTTCAAAAAATCACTGGAAAATGGTCCTGCAGGCATTTTGAGATAAAAGCTGGAAGGCAAGTTTTCAAGGGTAATTTAATGGACCAGAATCAAAACAAAAACCATGCCTTCCAAAGTAAGTTTTTGGGTATTTACCCCTCTAATTTATGTAAATTTGAATAATTTGTTTTTGGAAAAAATTAGACAAAAAGAAACATTTTTGAATAAAATGACTTTGATAAAACCTTCACAATGCCCATTTACCAGATAAGATACATTTTTGGAGCAATGTATCATGGGAACACTCAATACAGCGGCCATATTGAACAACTTTACTTTTACTTTGCAGTTTTTTACTGTACACAGACTTCTGTCAACTTTGTTTCTGTAGTATCACTGACTGTAACTTTTCTGTTTCTATGACAACAGCAAGTGTGGACTCAGATTTAAGCAACTCAATCAAAAATGGGATATTACTCTTAGAGGACCCCATAGATCATGTAAGTATTATTAATAATTATCACTATGAAGGGGAAGGGGAAGGGGAGGGGGTGTATATCGTGTCTTGGGGTGTCCCTAAGGTAATTTTACAACTTGAAATGTATTCTGATGATAGTCTGGTAAGATAATATGAAAATTAACAACTCATAGATTTGTTCTCATGTTATGATAATTATTTTCTGAATTTTAATTATATACTATAGGAAACAGAAAAATACACTTAAGTACAACATAATGCAGTTTTATATATATTCCTTTATCTTGTCATGTTCTGTGCAAAATGTTCCATAATTCTGTATGTTGCTAAGTTTTTAAACCACTTCTTTTAATATCTTGAAAAAATTACACACTTCCCCTTAGGTAGATTTACAATACATTGTATATAATGACAAGAAATAAGCCAGTTGCAGTTACTTGATAGAATGACAAGAAATAGGTCAGTTGCAGTTACTTGGGAGAATGACAAGAAATAGCTCAGTTACAATTACTTAAAGAAATAGGCCAGTTGCAGTTACTTGATAGAATGACAAGAAATAGGTCAGTTGTAATTACTTGATAGAATGACAAGAAATAGCTCAGTTACAATTACTTGGGAGAATGACAAGAAATAGGTCAGTTGCAATTACTTGATAGAATGACAAGAAATAGGTCAGTTGCAGTTACTTGGGAGAATGACAAGAAATAGGTCAGTTGCAATTACTTGATAGAATGACAAGAAATAGCTCAGTTGCAGTTACTTGGTAGAATGACAAGAAATAGGTCAGTTGCAATTACTTGGGAGAATGACAAGAAATAGGTCAGTTGCAGTTACTTGATAGAATGACAAGAAATAGGTCAGTTGCAGTTACTTGATAGAATGACAAGAAATAGGTCAGTTGCAGTTACTTGATAGAATGACAAGAAATAGGTCAGTTGCAGTTACTTGGGAGAATGACAAGAAATAGGTCAGTTGCAGTTACTTGGGAGAATGACAAGAAATAGGTCAGTTGCAGTTACTTGATAGAATGACAAGAAATAGGTCAGTTGCAGTTACTTGATAGAATGACAAGAAATAGGTCAGTTGCAGTTACTTGATAGAATGACAAGAAATAGGTCAGTTGCAGTTACTTGGGAGAATGACAAGAAATAGGTCAGTTGCAGTTACTTGATAGAATGACAAGAAATAGGTCAGTTGCAGTTACTTGATAGAATGACAAGAAATAGGTCAGTTGCAGTTACTTGGGAGAATGACAAGAAATAGGTCAGTTGCAGTTACTTGATAGAATGACAAGAAATAGGTCAGTTGCAGTTACTTGGGAGAATGACAAGAAATAGGTCAGTTGCAGTTACTTGATAGAATGACAAGAAATAGGTCAGTTGCAGTTACTTGATAGAATGACAAGAAATAGGCCAGTTGCAGTTACTTGGGAGAATGACAAGAAATAGGTCAGTTGCAGTTACTTGATAGAATGACAAGAAATAGGTCAGTTGCAGTTACTTGGGAGAATGACAAGAAATAGGTCAGTTGCAGTTACTTGATAGAATGACAAGAAATAGGTCAGTTGCAGTTACTTGATAGAGTGACAAGAAATAGGTCAGTTGCAATTACTTGGGAGAATGACAAGAAATAGGTCAGTTACAATTACTTAAAGAAATAGGTCAGTTGCAGTTACTTGGTAGAATGACAAGAAATAGGTCAGTTGCAGTTACTTAAAGAAATAGGTCAGTTGCAATTACTTGGTAGAATGACAAGAAATAGGTCAGTTGCAGTTACTTGATAGAATGACAAGAAATAGGTCAGTTGTAATTACTTAAAGAAATAGGTCAGTTGCAGTTACTTGGTAGAATGACAAGAAATAGGTCAGTTGCAATTACTTGGGAGAATGACAAGAAATAGGTCAGTTACAATTACTTAAAGAAATAGGTCAGTTGCAGTTACTTGGTAGAATGACAAGAAATAGGTCAGTTGCAGTTACTTAAAGAAATAGGTCAGTTGCAATTACTTGATAGAATGACAAGAAATAGGTCAGTTGCAGTTACTTGATAGAATGACAAGAAATAGGTCAGTTGTAATTACTTAAAGAAATAGGTCAGTTGCAGTTACTTGGTAGAATGACAAGAAATAGGTCAGTTGCAATTACTTGGGAGAATGACAAGAAATAGGTCAGTTACAATTACTTAAAGAAATAGGTCAGTTGCAGTTACTTGGTAGAATGACAAGAAATAGGTCAGTTGCAGTTACTTAAAGAAATAGGTCAGTTACAATTACTTAAAGAAATAGGTCAGTTGCAATTACTTGATAGAATGACAAGAAATAGGTCAGTTGCAGTTACTTAAAGAAATAGGTCAGTTACAATTACTTAAAGAAATAGGCCAGTTGCAATTACTTGATAGAATGACAAGAAATAGGTCAGTTGCAGTTACTTGATAGAATGACAAGAAATAGGTCAGTTGTAATTACTTGGGAGAATGACAAGAAATAGGCCAGTTGCAATTACTTGATAGAATGACAAGAAATAGGTCAGTTGCAATTACTTGGTAGAATGACAAGAAATAGGTCAGTTGCAGTTACTTGGTAGAATGACAAGAAATAGGTCAGTTGTAATTACTTGGGAGAATGACAAGAAATAGGTCAGTTGCAATTACTTGGTAGAATGACAAGAAATAGGTCAGTTGTAATTACTTGGTAGAATGACAAGAAATAGGTCAGTTGCAGTTACTTGGGAGAATAAACTAAAGAAATTGGCCAGTTGCAGTTACTTGATAGAATGACAAGAAATAGGTCAGTTGCAGTTACTTGGTAGAATGACAAGAAATAGGTCAGTTGTAATTACTTGGTAGAATGACAAGAAATAGGTCAGTTGCAGTTACTTGGGAGAATAAACTAAAGAAATTGGCCAGTTGCAGTTACTTGATAGAATGACAAGAAATAGGTCAGTTGCAGTTACTTGGTAGAATGACAAGAAATAGGTCAGTTGTAATTACTTGGTAGAATGACAAGAAATAGGTCAGTTGCAGTTACTTGGGAGAATAAACTAAAGAAATTGGCCAGTTGCAGTTACTTGATAGAATGACAAGAAATAGGTCAGTTGCAGTTACTGGGGAGAGTGAGTTATTGGCATGATATGACAGCATTGTTATAATGTCACAACACATTTTGTTTTATCAATATCAGGAATGGGCACCTCATTTCTTTGTGTTGACATCAAATAAGATATTTTACACTGAAGAGACAGAAAGAGAGTCAAGCCAGGATGATGATGATGAAACACCAAATGGCCAAGCAGAGGTATGTGTCTTCTATCATGTAGTATAGTCTCTTGTCCAATCATGTAAGTCAGTGTTTTAATAGAAGCCGGTAGCCAGGGAAACAGTTATTCCAAACCCGTACTTCAGTTATTCCAAACTTATACTTCAGTTATTCCAAACTTGTACTTCAGTTATTCCAAACCCGCACTTCATATGCAGTTTTTCTTAACTTTTATACTTTAATTTCTATATTGTCATCTCAGGGGCTTTCAAATGATGAACTACACTACAGTGAAAAGTGGTTTCACGGCAAACTAAGGGATGCACGCAATACAGCCGAACAACTTCTGTGTGAATACCGTCAAGGAGACGGAACGTTCTTAGTACGAGAAAGTGATACTTTCAAAGGAGATTTTACATTGTCATTTTGGTGAGTTTATTTCAACAATAAGATGATGGAGAAACCAACTCTTGGCAGTATTCATTGTTTTTGATCTGTTATACAGTGTATTTATGTAACCCTCAAAGACTGGTTGGTTTACTTATTCTACATAATAACCCCTGTAGAAATAAATTGACATAAGCCCACCCAGAAACTAAGATACTACCCAATAGAAACAGTCAAAAAATGATGGTGTATATTGCATGCCTAATAACAAGGATAGGAGTGGAATATAGACAAAAAAAATTAATTATTACAGACATAACACTTGTGCTACAACACCATTGGCACTATGTTGTGTTCATAAAAACGGTAGTGCAGCCAGGACTGAAATGTAGTGATCACAGGACTGAAAAATTAACTGTTGAATTTAGCAAATAATGTTGCCCCTAATATATCATAGCAGAGAATAAGATTTAAAATTCTCTGTCTAATTCATAAGACAGTATTCTCAAATGATTCACCAGCCTATTTGAAGTCTCTAGTCACCATCAATATTCCTTCTAGAAATCTACGATCAGCTAGTGATACTACCAGACTGTCTGTTGACAGAGTTAGAAATTCCTATGGATATAGACTCCTTTCAACCACTGGTGCCACTTTGTGGAATAATCTGCCCTTGACCATGAAAAACCATAGTCATGGTAGATTTAAAAAAGATCTAAAAACAATACTGTTCAATGAATATTACAATTAATGTTTATGCATGTTGATTTGTGATCAGATTTTGTCTCCATAGAGTCTTTATTTTATTTTAAAGAACACCAGTAAGTCCTTTATTTTAATATACATTGTCAGTTTTTAGAATCCTTTTATTACCATTTTTTTTACTGTTGTAAGGCGCATAGAAACGTATTGTGAATTTGCGTGGATAAATGAATAAATTATTATTATTATATTATTATTATTATTATTATTATTATTATTATTATTATTATTATTATTATTATTATTATTATTATTATTATTATTATATTATGAATGGGCTATGTTATGATTTGAAATAATGATGATTTATTATGATTTAATTTGACAGGGCCAAGGGCAAAGTGAACCACTGCCGGATCAAGTCCAAACAAGAGAAGGGCCAAACTAAATATTACCTGATTGATAACTTACCTTTTGATAGTTTATACAGTTTAATAACACACTACAGACAGTTCCCACTACGCAGTAGAGATTTAGAAACGGTGTTATCAGAACCAGTACCACAACCACAGTGTCATGAAAACAAAGAGTAAGTGATAAACATTTAAAAAAAAAACTATTATAAACTTTATGGTTGTGCTGCAATGCCATTGGCAATGATTTTCACGCGTATCACATGCTTTGTAGTATTTTAATGTACCTGATGTCTTTAAAAAGCTTCTACATAGATAACATCACGAAAATATATAATGTGTAATGATTGATGTATGTATATTTGTTTGATTGACTAGATGGTTTCACCAGAAACTTCATCGTAGGGAGGCTGAAAACATGTTGAAGAGAGTACACAGAGATAGTGCCTTTCTTGTGCGGAAAAGTGAAAGACTTCAAGATAGCTATGCCATTTCATTCAGGTAGGAATGTTTCTACTGAAGAAGATTTTTTTTTCTCTCTCTTCAACAAATTTTATTCAAATTTTGTCAAAAAATAATGTATACAAACCATAAGACACACTCACAAAAAGACAGGACAGAAATGGGGGGGGGGGGGGGGGGGGGTTGCTCTGGAAAGGAAATTTTACATGCAATGTACTCAGCTCTCAAAATTACAATTTCACTTGTTCCATGCCTGACCACTTTTGGAGATGCACTTTAATCTTGTCATTTTTACTGGCTATTTGTTTGTTTGATTGACACGTAATTTAGAAACAGTTATGAGAAGCAGTACCACAGCTACAGTGTCATGAAAACAAAAACAACTGAAGAAGATTTCATGATTGCACATTGGTGCTCCGAAAGGAAAGTTGAAATTCATGTCTTACTAAACATTGCATTTGATTACCCCATTCTAAAGTATGGAAATCAGTTCCAAGCTGTTACCATTTGTACAAATTGTCAAACCAATTGTATTCTCTTCATTGTATTTGAGACTGTTATTTTATGTTTCAGAGCTGAAGGAAAAATCAAGCATTGTCGAATCAAACAGGAAGGACGATTGTTCACAATAGGTACTGCACAGTTTGAAAGTTTAGTAGAATTGGTGAATTATTATGAGAAACATCCACTGTACAGGAAAATGAAACTTAAATACCCAATAAATAATGAAGTTGTGGAGAGAATTGGACAGGTAAGACCATCAGGTGTATTCGTTTCTAGAATTGGGCAGGTAAGACCATCAGGTGTATTCGACGCAACTGTTACAATGGGCGCTCCATGTATCATGCATGTGTGTTTAAATGATCATTTGCATAATTAATGATTTTCAATAATTACACTATATCTTGAGACGCTTCAATTTCCACTTAGTACATACATGTATATCAACTGCACCATTAAAGCATATGTAGCATGTATGTAGCTTAAAGTTTTAGTGAATAATTTGTTTTTCGGTGATTACACTATATCTTAAGAAATATCACTCTTACTTACATCAACCATAACAAAGCACTCATTTTATAGAGCTTGTTGGTGTAGCATTTAGTTTTAATGACTCAGCGTTATTTGCATAATTAAATGATTGTTGGATAATTAGGTTATACCGGTATCATAAGAATGCAAGCTTCAAATGCAATTACATTGGATTCTGCCCCTGTATTTGCCCGTCCGTCCATGCATCCATGAATGTGTGTGTGTGTTCACCTTCATATCTCAGTCAATGTGTCTGAAGATATTAATAACAGTACTATCATACCACAGGAACCTGAGGAAGCAGCGATATATGGTGGACCAGGACTGTACATGGAACCAAATGCATTTGTAGCCAAAGTTAGTATACGAATCTTGAATCATAGGTATATTTCCATTGTGTCTCGATTTTCAATTTTCATAAAGACATTTCCATTCCCTTGGGAAATCTCACTAAGTGTTTTACATTTGTCAGGTAACTGTGAAAGCTCTGTATGACTACAAAGCCCAGCGTGATGATGAACTGACATTCTGTAAACATGCAATCATTACCAATGTAGATAAACAAGATGGTGGCTGGTAAGTAAAAATCTATTTCTAAATCACAAACAACATCGTGAAGATGAGCTACAAATTTTCTTTTAATGATATCAAGTAGACAGGATTAAAAGTATGATAAAATGAAACAAAGAACAATTATAAACTGAATTAATCTATACTACAAATAAAAACTACTCTCTAACGATACAAGGGAACATAGATTGAAATAGAGTGTATGTCAAAACATAAAGTTGTATCAAATGAACTGGTCACCAAGGTACATTTTCCCTTGCACCATAACTTTTATCAATATTTCTTTCTGTGCATATTATTGTACAGGTGGAGAGGAGACTATGGGGGCAAAGAACAGATGTGGTTCCCATCCAACTATGTAGAAGAACTTGAACCTGTCAATTCATTGCAGGATACAGGCTCTGAGACAACTCCACTTGGCAGTTTACAAAAAGGTGTTATAGATATACAAGGCTGTGCTGTAGGTAAGTCAAAAAGATATGATGTTTGTGTCATTTCACTAGCCATATAATCAATCTAGCAAAAATGTAGCCAAATCTTCAGTGTGGGGCTGAGGGTGTGGGGTTGGGGTATTATGTGAACGTGTGGGGTGGGGGTATTGTTGGTTTCCATCTGTCCGTTCTCATGTTCATGACATGACTGTTCCATTAGTGTTATATGCAAATTAGGTCTAAAATGAGATTTTGAATTTCTGATTTATTTGGCATACTCAATACTGGCCTGAACTTTGGTGGAGATATTTAAATGAAGCAGTGTTGATGCCAATTTTGACATACACTGTAGGCCTAAAAATGTGATTTTTGATAAAAATCTTGAATTCAAAGCAGAAGTGCAGATTGGGCTCAGATTAAATGTGAATGGTTCTAAGGATTTATAGATGAAGAATTGTTGATTGCATAATGGTCTCATTGTTGCAAAATAGATTATAAACAGGGTTTTGTATGAAAAATCTAAAGCACCATAGGTAGGACTGAAATTTATTGTGGATAATTGGTTTAGTGATGTGTAGAGAAGGCGTTATTGATGACACAATGACCCCATTACCATAGGAAGGATTGTAAGTGTTACTTTTAGAGTGTACCTCAAGACAAGGTACCATTTCAAATCACCCCTGCGTACTCATGGTAAATATCTTGTAAGAAAATTGTTTTAAAAAACTTACTGATACATGTTGTTTTATTATAGATATTCTACCAGGGGGTAAAGGTAGCCAATCTTTTGTGTTTCGTATTGCAACACCTGGCCCATTACCACCCATGGAAATAGCTTCTGAAAATGAGGAAGATATACTAGAATGGCAGAAACAGATCAGAAGTGCTGCTATGCAAGCTGAAGAGAGGGTAAGTATTAAAGATGTACAAAACAGTGTAATTAATGGAGTTAAAAAAAGGATTGCATTGATATTTTCATTATGAACATTACAACATTACAAATTGTCAAGGACTCACACATGCTTGCTATTGAAGTATGGACTTGCACATCCATGCTGTTGAAATCATGGACTCAGATATGCGTACTGTCAAAATTTGGACTCGCATATTCATATTGTTGAAGTATGGACTCCAATATGCACACTGTTGAAATAATGGCCTCAATATTATAAACTGTACTTATTTATTTATTTATTTTTGATGTAACAGAGCAACCTTGAACGGCGTAATGAACGCAAACTTCGCATTGCCAAAGAATTTTCTGACCTGATTGTTTACTGTCGATCAGTGCCTTTCCTTGATGAGTGTAAGTATAGTAATCTATGCTGATAACTTCAGTTTCTTGATGACTGTACATGTATATAAAGTAACACTGACAGATTGACAGTTGCCTGTCAAACCATTTTATAGCCTACTGCCTTTAGTTAGTTGCACAGTAATAGTTGTATATATATGTTACACAGTGTAGGTACATATTACAAATTTAATATCAAGTGACACATGCTGTGTCCTGGTCTATAAAATAATGTTGTACCATTCGAGTTATGACAAAAACCTACAACTGATACCTTCGGAAAGAATATAAAAGACCTATCTATTATAGTTGCTGCAGAGCCTTCTAACTGTACATTGTTTTTGAAACTGGTGTTTTAAAAATTTATTGATTGATCGATCGATTGATTGACAGATTATTGATGATCACAATGTTCAACCTTTCAACATTTTGACATTTCTTGTTAGGTGTTCCTGGTAATTATTATGAAATGTCATCATTTCCTGAAACCAAAGTAGAGAAGTATGTTGCCAAAGGAAAAGCTGCATTATTTACTAGATACAATAAATATCAGTTCAGTAGAGTTTACCCCAAAGGGCAACGAGTTGACTCATCAAATTATGACCCACAGCCATGTTGGAATTGTGGCTCACAAATGGCTGCACTCAACTATCAAACTCCTGGTAAGTAATAAAAGTGGCTGTCAACACAATCTCCCTGAACTATACATTGACAGATGTTCCAAATGCATTTTGTGAAATTAGTACCGAGATTACACTGAGATATTTCTGTAACTGACTTAATAACAGATATGATATGTGTATGAAAACTTTGTGCAAAAATGTGAGATTTAGAGCTAAATGTACATTTATCTATATTGTCAGATTAGCCAATGCAACTGAATTCTGGTGGTTTTGCAATGAATGGTAACCGTGGCTTTGTTTTACAATCAGATTTCATATAACCAAATGTACAATTTTCACATTTGATCCTTTCAGATAAGCCAATGCAACTGAATTCTGGTCGTTTTGCAATGAATGGCAACTGTGGCTTTGTTTTACAACCAGAGTGTATGCGTTCTGAGAACTATGACCCAACAGATAAAAATACATTGGTGGGTGTGGACCCAATAACTATGTGTATCACAGTAAGTTGAATTTCAAGATTAAATGCAACACCTTTTATACCACCTGTAAGCCAAGTCACGTAGGTGTAAGATTCCTGCCAAGGATGTTCAGTGTCATGACAATACCCATCTAAGTCATTTGTTGTATGGTACGTATGTCATGACAATACCCATCTAAGTCATTGGTTGTATGGTGTGTATGTCATGACAATACCCATCTAAGTCATTGGTTGTATGGTACGTATGTCATGACAATACCCATCTAAGTCATTGGTTGTATGGTACGTATGTCATGACAATACCCATCTAAGTCATTGGTTGTATGGTGTGTATGTCATGACAATACCCATCTAAGTCATTGGTTGTATGGTACGTATGTCATGACAATACCCATCTAAGTCATTGGTTGTATGGTACGTATGTCATGACAATACCCATCTATGTCATTGGTTGTATGGTGTGTATGTCATGACAATACCCATCTAAGTCATTGTTGTATGGTGTGTATGTCATGACAATACCCATCTAAGTCATTGGTTGTATGGTACATATGTCATGACAATACCCATCTAAGTCATTGGTTGTATGGTGTGTATGTCATGACAATACCCATCTAAGTCATTGGTTGTATGGTGTGTATGTCATGACAATACCCATCTAAGTCATTGGTTGTATGGTGTGTATGTCATGACAATACCTATCTGAGTCATTGGTTGTATGGTGTGTATGTCATGACAATACCCATCTAAGTCATTGGTTGTATGGTGTGTATGTCATGACAATACCCATCTAAGTCATTGGTTGTATGGTGTGTATGTCATGACAATACCCATCTAAGTCATTGGTTGTATGGTGTGTATGTCATGACAATACCCATCTAAGTCATTGGTTGTATGGTACGTATGTCATGACAATACCTATCTGAGTCATTGGTTGTATGGTGTGTATGTCATGACAATACCCATCTAAGTCATTGGTTGTATGGTGTGTATGTCATGACAATACCCATCTAAGTCATTGGTTGTATGGTGTGTATGTCATGACAATACCCATCTACATCATTGGTTGTATGGTACGTATGTCATGACAATACCCATCTAAGTCATTGGTTGTATGGTACGTATGTCATGACAATACCCATCTAAGTCATTGGTTGTATGGTGTGTATGTCATGACAATACCCATCTAAGTCATTGGTTGTATGGTACGTATGTCATGACAATACCCATCTACATCATTGGTTGTATGGTACGTATGTCATGACAATACCCATCTAAGTCATTGGTTGTATGGTACGTATGTCATGACAATACCCATCTATGTCATTGGTTGTATGGTACGTATGTTATGACAATACCTATCTAAGTCATTGGTTGTATGGTACGTATGTCATGACAATACTCATCTATGTCATTGGTTGTATGGTATGTATGTCATGACAATACCCATCTACATCATTGGTTGTATGGTGTGTATGTCATGACAATACCCATCTATGTCATTGGTTGTATGGTACGTATGTCATGACAATACCCATCTATGTCATTGGTTGTATGGTGTGTATGTCATGACAATACCCATCTATGTCATTGGTTGTATGGTGTGTATGTCATGACAATACCCATCTACATCATTGGTTGTATGGTGTGTATGTCATGACAATACCCATCTATGTCATTGGTTGTATGGTACGTATGTCATGACAATACCCATCTATGTCATTGGTTGTATGGTGTGTATGTCATGACAATACCCATCTATGTCATTGGTTGTATGGTGTGTATGTCATGACAATACCCATCTACATCATTGGTTGTATGGTGTGTATGTCATGACAATACCCATCTATGTCATTGGTTGTATGGTACGTATGTCATGACAATACCCATCTAAGTCATTGGTTGTATGGTGTGTATGTCATGACAATACCCATCTATGTCATTGGTTGTATGGTGTGTATGTCATGACAATACCCATCTATGTCATTGGTTGTATGGTGTGTATGTCATGACAATACCCATCTATGTCATTGGTTGTATGGTACGTATGTCATGACAATACCCATCTATGTCATTGGTTGTATGGTACGTATGTCATGACAATACCCATCTAAGTCATTG